>NC_079505.1:46054655-46244914 GCF_030052815.1 Hevea brasiliensis
ATAGCCATGCAGAAAACAACATCAGTACCTGGAAATCCATTCATTGATCCATTCACTTCAAGCCTTTGTCACAAGCTCCGCTTAGACTACATCTTGAGAGAAGGATGGGTCTAAGGTATCAGAATGAATGGTTCTAGTGCTGGGAGATTGTTAGTAGTATGCCCTAGAGCATATCATTTAGTATGTATCTTGTACATAATTTTATTAATAAAAGGCATTTCCACTTTTCCGCTACATAATATATTTATGTGTAATAGAAAGGTCCATTGATATTTTGTTAGAAATATTATTCTGTTGTTAAGAATATGGAGTGACAATATTTCTAGCACAAAGTATCATAAATAGGTTCACAATCGAGGATACTCATAATAAGGACATGACTTATCCGTAAAGATTGTATCTCATGTTTGTTCCAAGTTATTTATATATGAGATATAAATAAGATGGAATGGTGAGTCTCATGCCATATAACAAACATGATAGGCAATTTATAAATGATAAGCAGGTCAAACTGCTGACTTATGACAAGCACATGGAGTTTACTTCCTTTGTCAATGTTTTGTCATAAATCATATCAAGGCATATAATCTTTAGACCGAGATAGCACAGCTTATCTTGTATATAGGTAGTTTGAGTTTGATAACGCTTTCATACTTGTACTATGTATGGGTATATGGGCATGTGTTGTCCTCGCTAGTTATATATGGAGGTAGGTGTTGATCAAGATGAACTGCCTCTAAGTAAATAGAGATAAAATCCTATGTTCATTTAATTGTTCTGATGTTTCAAGTTCCCGCCAGACAGATAGATTTATCTAAAAGAGTTTCGATGAGAAAATCTTTTAATCAAGAACTGGAATTAAAAGAGAACATAATATTCATAGCAAATGGAGTTTGACATAAACCATGACTCCAAATTGAGTTGGGATTTTGTAATGCAGAGATTCTAGTGCATGGTAACATATGATTATAGGTTCATTTAAGGTAAATCTTATTACTAATTGGGTGGCCATGGCATGCTATGCTAGGTGTTAACCATGGTCTATGAGGTTCATAAAATGATTTAGAGAAATCATTTATGGTAAGAAAGAGTTCATGATATTAAGAGTTGATATCATGTCTCATTGCCAATTAGTGATGAGCCTAGTAAGTCACACACATACACAAGTTATCACCTATTTAAATATGATTTAATTAATTAATTAAAGAGTTTAATTGATTAATTAAATAGATTTGGTTTGCAATTAAATTGCAAAGTCCCTAGCATGACTTGAAACCAAATCTAGATTATCGATGTAGTAGATAAATTAAATTTATATTTAAAGTGTTTAAATATGAATTTAATTGATGAGAAATTAATTAATAGAGATTAATTAATTAATTTATATTTGATATAAATTAATTAGAAGAAGAAAATAATTATTTTGGGTTAAGAACTCAAAATTAAGACACAGGGCATTTTGGTCATTTCATACAGGACACGTGGCACCATGAGATGGTGACATGAGATGGTGACATGGCATAACACATAAGTTTACAAATATTTTAATCATGTAAGATGATTAAAATCAAGATTAAATATAGGTTTGACACTTGGCACAATGTGATTGGGTCACTTAAACCTAGAGCTAATCAAAAGGTGACATGTGGCTAGGGTTTAATGTGTTAACCTAGCTATTTAAGTGTGGTTATGAAAAAGAAAACATAACCAGCAGCCTCCTCTCTCATATGTCACGCCACTTTGAGCCTCTCCAGCTATTTCTCTTCATCTCTCATCAATTCAAAGAGATTAGCCATCAATCTTCTTGAATAAGAACACTAGAAATTGTTTCAGTGTCCTGCTTACATCTCTAATCTCTTAAAAGCAGAACTTGAATTTCTAATTAATAGAAAAGGCTTTGTAGCTGTCTCAAGGGCTGCCATAGGTGTTCTTGGTGTGATGTTTGTAGAGGGACAACATCCGGTGTCCTCAAGATTTATCTCAAAAGGCAGACACGCTGCAAAGACATCAAGAGGTTAGTGTAATCGCTTCTTGATTTAATCTAGGTTCTAAAATTAACTGACACTTTAAAATCTTAAATGGCAAATACAGATCCAAAACATATTAAAAGAGTTTTAATATGTTGTTTATCATTGAAATCAAATAGATAAAAATAAATCTTGCATGGTGCATGTGACCTAGGTGAAAATTTTGAATTCAATGGTATAAACTTGTGTTTTTCACGCCTGCCTTCATGAACACATACCCAGAGGTATACTTTCTATTATCGATATCTGATTGGAAATCAGAATCAGTATAACCATCAATTGCAAGTCTCCACCTCCATAAATCAAGAGTAAATCCTTAGTTCTTCTTAAGTACTTAAGGATATTCTTGACAGCTATCCAGTGTTTGAAACCTGGATTAGATTGATACCTGCTAGTCAAACTAATAGCATATTCGATATCCGGCCTTGTACACAACATTGCATACATCAAACTTCCAATAGCCGAAGCATATGCAATCCTAGCCATTTTATCTCCTTGTTCAGGTGTCTTTGGAGACATCTCTTTAGAAAGGTGGATACCATGTCTCACTGGTAACAATCCTCTCTTGGAATCAAGCATGTTAAACCTCTTTAACACCTTTTCCAAGTATAGACTTTGGGATAAACCAATTATTCTTTTCGCTCTATCTCTATAGATGCGAATCCCAAGAATATATGTTGCCTCCCCTAAGTTTTTCATGGAGAATGTATTTGACAACCATACCTTTATAGTTGTCAACATACTTGTGTCATTACCCATTAATAGTATGTCATCCACATATAAGACAAGGAAAGTGATAGCACTGTCACTAACCTTCTTATATACACATGGCTCATTATCATTTTTTATAAAACCAAATGACTTAATGGCTTCATCAAAACAGATGTTCCAACTCCTCGAAGCTTGTTTCAACCCATAAATGGATCGCTTTAGCTTGCATACCTTGCAACTATCTTGGGATTCAAAACCCCTAGGTTGTTCCATGAAAATGTTTTCTTCAATGTATCCATTGAGAAAAGCTATTTTGACATCCATCTGCCAAATCTCATAATCATAATATGAAGCTATTGCTAATAGAATCCTAATTGATTTAAGCATGGCAACAGGCGAGAAAGTCTCTCATAGTTTGATTCCTTGCCTTTGGTGAAACCCTTTAGCTACTATCCTTGCCTTATTGGTCTCTACCTTTCCATCAGAAACAATTTTCTTCTTGAAAACCCATTTTTTCATTATCGGTACAATAACTTTAGGAGGGTCAACAAGATCCCAAACTTGATTCTTATACATGGAATTAATCTCGAATTCATAGCATCAATCCAATTTGAAGAGTTTATATCTGATATAGCTTTTTCATAGGTAAGTGGATCATCTCCATGATCTACTTCTTCATGAGTAGACAACTCTTGTTCTTCTTCATGAAGGAAGCCATATCTCATTGGTGGGTGAGATACCCTGGTTGTTCTATGAGGAACAGCTGTAGATGTTTCATCAATGGGTGTAGGTTGACTAGATGGATCTATATCCATCTGATCTGTTGGTTGGTCAGAATTCTCCAATTCTAACTCTATTTGCCTTCCTTTGCCTCCTTCTTCAACAAACTGTTGTTCAACAAATGTGGCATCTCTACTTATCACAACCTTTTGTGATGCAGGAAAATAAAAATAGTATCCAAAACTATCTTTTGGATATTCAACAAATCAACCCTTTTCTGATTTGGTTTTCAATTTATTAGTGTTTAGTTTTTGATATGTTTTGACAACCCCAAATCTTAACATGCTTAAGACTTGGTTTTCTTCCATGCCATATTCATAAGGTGTGGAAGAAACTGATTTTGATGGATTCTTATTCAGAATATACAAAGCAGATTCTAATGCAAATCCCCAAAAGGAGATTGGCATATCAGTATAGCTCATCATACTATGTACCATATGTTAGTAGTATGCCCTAGAGCATATCATTTAGTATGTATCTTGTACATATTTTTAATAATAAAAGGCATTTCCACTTTTTCATTTACATAATATATTTATATGTAATAGAAAAGGTCCATTGATATTTTATTAAAAATATTATTCTTAAGTTGTTAAGAATATGAGTGACAGTATTTCTAGTACAAAGTATCATAAATAGGTTCACAATCGAGGACACTTCATAATAAGGACATGACTTATCCGTAAAGATTGTATTCATGTTTGTTCCTGTTATTTATATGAGATATAAATAAGATGGAATGGTGAGTCTCATGCCATATAACAAACATGATAGGCACTTATAAATGATAAGTAGGTCAACCAAGTGACACTTATGACAAGCACATGGAGTTTACTCTTGTCAATGTTTTGTCATAAATCATATCAAGGCATATAATCTTTAGACCGAGATAGCACAGCTTATCTTGTATATAGGTAGTTTGAGTTTGATACTACTTTCATACTTGTACTGTATGGGTATATGGGCATGTGTTGGTCCTACTAGTTATATATGGAGGTAGGTGTTGATCAAGATGGAATCTGCCTCTAAGTAAATAGAGATAAAATCCTATGTTCATTTAATTGTTTTGATGTTTCAAGTTCTGGCCAGACAGATAGATTTATTCGTAAAAGAGTTTCGATGAGAAAATCTTTTAATCAAGAACTGGAATTAAAAGAGAACATAATATTCATAGCAAATGGAGTTTGACATAAACCATGACTCCAGCTTGAGTTGGGATTTTGTAACAGAGAGATTCTAGTGCATGGTAACATATGATTATAGGTTCATTTAAGGTAAACCTTATTACTAATTGGGTGTCCATGGCATGCTATGCTAGGTGTTAACCATGGTCTATGAGTTGCATAAAATGATTTAGAGAAATCATTTATGGTAAGAAAGAGTTCTGATGATATTAAGAGTTGATATCATGTCTCATTGCCAATTAGTGATGAGCCTAGTAAGTCACACACATACACAAGTTATCACCTATTTAAATATGATTTAATTAATTAATTAAAGAGTTTAATTGATTAATTAAATAGGTTTGGTTTGCAATTAGATTGCAAAGTCCCTAGCATGACTTGAAACCAAATCTAGATTATTGGATGTATAGTATAAGTTAAATTTATATTTAAAGTGTTTAAATATGAATTTAATTAATGAGAAATTAATTAATAGAGATTAATTAATTAATTTATATTTGATATAAATTAATTAGAAGAAGAAAAAATAATTATTTTGGGTTGAGAACTCAAAATTAAGACATGTGGGCATTTTGGTCATTTCACAAGATGACACGTGGCACCATGAGATGGTGACACATGGGATTACACATAAGCTTACAAATGTTTTTAATCATGTAAGATGATTAAAATCAAGATTAAATATAGGTTTGACACTTGGCACAATGTGATTGGGTCACTTAAACCTAGAGCTAATCAAAGGGTGACATGTGGCAAGGGTTTAATGTGTTAACCTAGCTATATAAGTGTTGTTATGAAAAAGAAAAATACAACCAGCAGCCACTCCTCCTTTGTCACGCCATTTTGAGGCTTCCATCTATTCTTCTTCATCTCTCATCAATTCAAAGAGATTAGCCATCAATCTCTTGAATTAAGAACACTAGAAATTGTTTCTAGTGTCTAGTTTACATCTTTAATCTCTTAAAAGGCAGAACTTGATTTTCTAAATAATAGAAAAGCTTTAGAAGCTGTTCAAGGGCTGCCATAGGTGTTCTTGGTGTGGACAAGCTAGAGGGACAACATTTGGTGTCCTGAAGACGAATCTCAAAGGTGCAAATACACTGCAGTGCATCAAGAGATTAGTGTAATCGTTCTTGATTTAATATAGGTTCTAAAATTAACTGATTAATTTAAAAATCTTAAATGGCAAATACAGATCCAAAACATATTAAAAGAGTTTTAATATGTTGTTTATCATTGAAATAAAATAGATAAAAATAAATCTTGAATGATACATGTGACAATAGTTTAAAATTTTGAATTAAATTGTATAAACTTGTGTTTTTACACTTCCGCCTTCAATTGGTATCAGAGCCACTATATTTGCCATTTAGATTGTTGATTACATGATTTAATTGTGTGTTATGATCATGAGATGATTTATCCATTGCTGGTTGCAATGGAGATTTGGCGGCATGCTTGAAAAACAGCATCAGTGGTGCGCATGGTTTGGCTTCTATGGGTGATTCAAGGTTTGGCTTTTAATTCTGAAATTGTTGTATGATCTAAGGCCTATTCTTTGACTAATTAAAGTTTTTAATTAGTAGTTTTAATCATACAATTAAATTATGATTCAAATCAGAATTTTAAAAATTGTTTGAATGTGATTCAAATCTGAATTTTAAAAGTTGTTTGAATGTGATTCAAATCTGAATTTTTAAAGTTGTTTGAATCATATTTAAATCTGATTTTTTAAAGTTGATTGAATAATATTCAGATCTGATTTTTTAAAAAATGTTTGAATGTGATTCAAATCTGATTTTTTAAAAAATGTTTGAATGTGATTCAAATCTGAATTTTTAAGGTTGTTTGAATGTGATTCAAATCTGAATTTTTAAATTTGTTTGAATGAGATTCAAATCTGAATTTTTAAATTTATTTGAATCATATTCAAATCTGTATTTTTAAATTGAATATGAGATATTCAATTTAATTTAAGTATGCATGTTTTATTTAATTGTTAAATAGTGATATGCATGATGGATGATTATGGACTATAAAAGACCAATGTGATTGGATTTATTTCTTTATTTTTCTTTGGGATTGTAAATTAATTAATTTATTTTAATTTATTTTGGGCATGTATTATTAAGTTTGTAATAATTTTTGGGTTGTAATTTCATTTATTTAAGTTCTTGTAAATTCGCCTTGGTATGCCAAGGATTACTATGTAATATTGGATTGCAAGAAGTTCAAGGAGGTCAAGAGCATTGGTGGGACCAAAGGGGAGGAATTCAAGATCAAGTGTTGATTATGTACTCCTTCAGCAACTCTTGTAAAATGAATGAATGAAATGCACCTAGAATGCCCCGATTCAATTCTTGGTGGCTCACTGAATCCTTTAGAAAGTCCATGATCATACCATATTTATTGCTTATCCATAAATGTATGAGATGTATGGGAATGTATGCAATTATATGATATATGCATGCTAAATGGATAATGTGCAAAGTGAGACCTAAATAGTAATTAGGATGACCATAAAATCTTCCAAACAAATGATTAAGTTGGAAATGCTATAATTAAAGTAATTATAACATAGGCCCTCCATTGGGGCAATTATTTTAAGAAATTTTAAATAGTTGCATAAGATGCAATTAATTTAAGAGATTTTCTTAAGAATAATTGTTAAGCATGAGATGTTGTAAATATGTAAATGGTTTGGTGGCCAATATTGATGTACTTGAGGACATTAAAATTATTTGCATAATTATCGCTCAATGGGATCAACTTAACTAATGCAAGATAAGTCAATAAGGGATGTACCTTAGATTTTGAGCATTAGGGGATATGTAAAGGATTGAAACTCACATGAGATGTTATGGGCAAGGAGTTGCTCACTTATAGTTTATTGTAATTCCAATAATGGATGTACCTGAGGATGATCAATAGAATTATAAGAATTAATCACCCACTAGAAATCCATCCAACTAGGATTTCCGCTTACTTTGGAAGTGTAGGATTCGCTAAGTTTGTTGTAGGACAAATTTTATTAAAATACCATAATCATTTTTGTTAATTACCTGATACATTTATTAATTAATCTAGTTATTTTCTGCAATTAATTTTCGATAAAATGAGCAAACAACCACCACCATCCAATATCCTTGCAAGCATACTTGATCGCAATAGGTTGACAGGACCTAATCTTTCTCATTGGCTAAGAAATTTGAAACTTGTCCTAAACCTTGAACATATAGGATATGTTCTAGATTCAAATGTTCCTGGTCCCTTACCTCCAGAGGCCACTCAAGAGGAACATAAAACTTTGGACAAGTGGAAGGAGCATGATATAAGAGCTAAGTGTTACATGCTTGATTCCATGAGTAATGAGTTACGTAAAGATGAGAACATGCAGAGTGCAGTGAGATCCTCCTTCACCTACAAGAGTTGTATGGTGAGCACAGAGGAATGCTAGGTATGAGATATCTAGCACTGCTCGCATGAGGATGTCCGAGGGATGTAATGTTGGGGATCATGTCCACAAGATGATTGGTTGATTGAGCAGTTGGAACATCTTTGACTTCAACATGGATTTCCAACTACAAATGGATTTGATCCTTCAATCCCTACCTGAGTCATTTGGGAATTTTGTGACAAATTTTCATATGACTAAACAGGAATGCACCTTGGCTGATTTACTCAATATGCTAGTTATTGTCCAAAAGAATATGCCGGGCAATAAAGGAAAAGAGGCAGCTTTGATTGCATCTTCTTCTACTGGAAAGTCCAACAAGAAAAAGGGCAATTAGAAAAAGAAACCTCAGATTTCTGGTCCTTCCAAGAAGATAGCCAAACAGAAAAACAAAGATCAAAGTTGACAAAGGTAAAGGAAAGTGTTTCCACTATCAGCAGGAAAGTGTTTCCACTGTCCAGAGTATAGCAATCTAAAAGAATGCAATGCCATGATGAAAATCAACTCAAAATTCAAAATATATTTGGCACTTAAGATTAGGTCATGTTACAGAAGATAAGATTGCAAAATTGGAGAAAATGGGGATTTTATCCTCATTGGGCTCTGAGCCTACTCCAACTTGTGAATTTTGCCTTCGGGGCAAAATGACTAGATCACCCTTTGTTGGACAAGGGTTAAGGGCTGAAAATATTTTGGAGCTAATACATAGTGATGTATGTGATCCATTTAAGGAAATGGTTAAAGGCGATTTTCATTACTTTATTACCTTTACTGATGATAAATCAAGGTTTGGGTATTTGTATTTGATGAAATACAAACATGAATCCTTTGAAAAGTTCAAAGAATTTAAATCTGAAGTAGAAAATCAAACAGGAAAGAGTATTAAAGCTCTTCGATCAGATCGTGGAGGTGAATATTTGAGTACTGAATTTGATGAATACTTGAGAGAGCATGGCATTGTTTCCAACTGACTCCTTCAGGAACACCACAGTTGAATGGTGTATTTGAAAGGAGAAATCGTACCCTATTGGATATGGTACATAGTATGATGAGCTATACTGATATGCCAATCTCCTTTTGGGGATTTGCATTAGAATCAGCTTTGTATATTCTGAATAGGATTCCATCAAAATCAGTTTCTTCCACACCTTATGAGATATGGCATGGAAGAAAACCAAGTCTTAAGCATGTTAAGATTTGGAGTTGTCCAGCTTATATCAAAAAGCTGAACACTGATAAATTGGAAACCAGATCAGAAAAGGGTCGATTTGTTGGATATCCAAAAGATAGTTTTGGATATTATTTTTATTTGCCTACATCACAAAAAGGTTCTGAAAAGTAGAGATGCTACATTTCTTGAATAACAGTTTGTTCAAAAAGGAGGCAAAGGAAGGCAAATAGAGTTAGAATTGGAGAATTCTGACCAACCAACAGATCAGATGGATATAGATCCATCTAGTCAACCTATACCCGTTGATGAAACATCTACAGCTGTTCCTCGTAGAACAACCAAGGTATCTCACCCACCAGTGAGATATGGTTTCCTTCATGAAGAAGAACAAGAGTTGTCTACTCATGAAGAAGTAGATCATGGAGATGATCCACTTACCTATGAAGAAGCTATATCAGATATAGATTCTTCAAAATGGATTGATGCTATGAAATCTGAAATTGATTCCATGTATAAGAATCAAGTTTGGGATCTTGTTGACCCACCTGAAGGTATTGTACCTATAGGGAACAAATGGGTTTTCAAGAAGAAAATTGGTTCTGATGGAAAGGTAGAGACCTATAAGGCAAGGCTAGTAGCGAAAGGGTTTCGCCAAAGGCAAGGAATCGACTATGAGGAGACTTTTTTCACCTTTTGCCATGCTTAAATCACTTAGGATTTTATTAGGAATAGCTATATACTATGATTATGAGATTTGGCAGATGGATGTCAAAATAGCTTTTCTCAATGGATACATTGAAGAAAACATTTTCATGGAACAACCTAGGGGTTTTGAATCCCAAGATGGTTCCAAGGTATGCAAGCTAAAGCGATCCATTTATGGGTTGAAACAAGCTTTGAGGAGTTGGAACATCCGTTTTAATGAAGCCATATCCTTTGGTTTTTTCAAAATGAGGATGAGCCATGTGTATATAAGAAGGTTAGTGATGCTATCACTTTCCTTGTTTTATATGTGGATGACATACTGTTGATAGGTAATGACACAGGTATATTGACAACTGTAAAGGTATGGTTGTCAAATACATTCTCCATGAAAGACTTAGGGGAGGCAACCTATATTCTTGGGATTCGCATCTATAGAGATAGAGCAAAAAGAATAATTGGTTTATCCCAAAGTCTATACTTGGAAAAGGTGTTAAAGAGGTTTAACATGCTTGATTCCAAGAGAGGATTTTTACCAGTGAGATATGGTATCCATCTTTCTAAAGAGATGTCTCCAAAGACACCTGAAGAAAGAGATAAGATGGCCAGATTCCATATGCTTCGCTATTGGAAGTTTAATGTATGCAATGTTGTGTACTAGGCCTGATATCGCATATACTATTAGTTTGACTAGAGGTATCAATCCAATCCAGATTTGGAACATCGATAGTCACAAGAATATCCTTAAGTACTTGAGAAGAACTAAGGATTTATTCTTGATATATGGAGGTGGAGACTTGCAATTGATGGTTATATTGATTCGATTTCCAATCGATATCGATGATAGAAAGTCTACCGGATATGTGTTCATTTGTAATGGAGGTGCAAATACTGGAAGAGTTCCAAACAGAGCACGATCGCAGATTCCACTACAGAGGTCGAGTATATTGTCGCATCGATGCTACAAAGGAAGTCGCTTGGATAAAGAAGTTCGTGATGTAACTTATGAGTTCCTTCCATTGAGTCAGAGTTCCACTACATCGTGACAACAATGGAGCAACATACGTAAAGCTAAGGAACCAAGGTCTCACCGTAAATCCAAACACATAGAAAGGCACTACCACATTATCGAGAAATAGTTGGACGAGGCGATGTAGCCATGCAAAAATAGCATCACCAAAATCCACTGATCCATTCACTAAGCCTATGTCACAGACTCAGCTAGACCGACATCTTGAGAAGATAGGTATAAGATATTGTAATGAATGGCTCTAGTGCTAGTGGGAGATTGTTAGTAGTATGCCCTAGAGCATATCATTTAGTATGTATCATGTACATGTTTTTATTGATAAAAGGCATTTCCACTTTCCGCTTACATAATATATTTATGTGTAATAGAAAAGGTCCATTGATATTTTGTTAGAAATTCTATTCTTAAGTTGTTAAGAATATGAGTGACAATATTTCTAGTACAAAGTATCATAAATAGGTTCACAATCGAGGATACTTCATAATAAGGACATAACTTATCCGTAAAGATTGTATTCATGTTTGTTCCCAAGTTATTTATATGAGATATAAATAAGATGGAATGGTGAGTCTCATGCCATATAACAAACATGATAGGCACTTATACATGATAAGTAGGTTTAACCAAGGACACTTATGACAAGCACATGGAGTTTACTCTTGTCAATGTTTTGTCATAAATCATATCAGTGCATATAATCTTTAGACCGAGATAGCATAGTTATCTTGTATATAGGTAGTTTGAGTTTGATATTGCTTTCATACTTGTACTGTATGGGTATATGGGCATGTGTTGGCTCCTACTAGTTATATATGGAGGTAGGTGTTGATCAAGATGGAATCTGTTCCTCTAAGTAAATAGAGATAAAATCCTATGTTCATTTAATTGTTCTTAATGTTTCAAGTTCCTGGCCAGGACAGATAGATTTATTCAGAAAAGAGTTTCTGATGAGACAATCTGTTTAATCAAGAACTGAATTAAAAGAGAACATAATATTCATAGCAAATGGAGTTTGACATAAACCATGACTCTAGCTTGAGTTGGGATTTTGTAATGAAAGATTCTAGTGCATGGTAACATATGATTATATGTTCATTTAAGGTAAACCTTATTACTAATTGGGTGTCCATGGCATGCTATGCTAGGTGTTAACCATGGTCTATGAGTTTCATAAAATGATTTAGAGAAATCATTTATGGTAAGAAAGAGTTCTAATGATATTAAGAGTTGATATCATGTCTCATTGCCAATTAGTGATGAGCCTAGTAAGTCACACACATACACAAGTTATCACCTATTTAAATATGATTTAATTAATTAATTAAAGAGTTTAATTGATTAATTAAATAGGTTTGGTTTGCAATTAGATTGCAAAGTCCCTAGCATGACTTGAAACCAAATCTAGATTATTGGATGTATAGTATAAGTTAAATTTATATTTAAAGTGTTTAAATATGAATTTAATTAATGAGAAATTAATTAATAGAGATTAATTAATTAATTTATATTTGATATAAATTAATTAGAAGAAGAAAAATAATTATTTTGGGTTGAGAACTCAAAATTAAGACACAGGGGCATTTTGGTCATTTTAGAGTATAACACGTGGCACCATGAGATGGTGACACATGGGATTACACATAAGCTTGCCAAATATTTTTTAATCATGTAAGATGATTAAAATCAAGATTAAATATAGGTTTGACACTTGGCACAATGTGATTGGGTCACTTAAACCTAGAGCTAATCAAAGGGTGACATGTGGCAAGGGTTTAATGTGTTAACCTAGCTATATAAGTGTTGTTATGAAAAAGAAAAATACAACCAGCAGCCACTCCTCCTTTGTCACACCATTTTGAGGCTCTCCATCTATTCTTTTTCATCTCTCATCAATTTAAAGAGATTAGCCATCAATCTCTTGAATTAAGAACACTAGAAATTATTTCTAGTGTCCTGTTTATATCTCTAATCTCTTAAAAGGCGTAACTTGATTTTCTAATAATAGAAAAAGCTTTAGAATCTGTTCAATGGCTGCCATAGGTGGTATTGGTGTGGACAAGCTAGAGGGACAACATTTGGTGTCCTGAAGATGAATCTCAAAGGCGCAAATATGCTGCAGCGCATCAAGAGGTTAGTGTAATCGTTCTTGATTTAATCTAGGGTTCTAAAATTAATCTGATTAATTTAAAAATCTAAAATGGCAAATACAGATCCAAAAACATATTAAAAGAGTTTTAATATGTTGTTTATCATTGAAATCAAATAGATAAAAATAAATCTTACATGATGCATGTGACCCTAGGTGAAAATTTTTGAATTCAATGGTATAAACTTGTGTTTTTCACGCTTTCGTTCCTTCACCATATCCAATAGGCTATGATTTCTCCTTTCAAATACACCATTCAGCTGTGGTGTTCCTAGAGGAGTTAGCTGGAAAATAATGCTGTGCTCTCTCAAGTATTCATTAAATTTAGTACTCAAATATTCACCTCCACATTCTGATCGAAGAGCTTTAATACTTTTTCCTGTTTGATTTTCTACTTCGGATTTAAATTCTTTGAATTTTTCAAAGGATTCATGTTTGTATTTCATCAAATACAAATACCCAAATCTTGATTTATCATCAAGAAGGTAATAAAGTAATGAAACCGCCTATAGCCATTTCCTTAAATGGACCACATACATCACTATGTTTTAACTCTAAAATTTTTAGCACTTAGCCTTTGTCCAACAAAGGGTGATCTAGCCATTTTGCCTCAAGGCAAGATTCACAAGTTGGAGTAGGCTCAGAGCCCAATGAGGATAGAATCCCCATTTTCTCCAGTTTTGCAATCATTTCTTCTGCAACATGACATAACCTTAAGTGCCAAATATATTTTGAACTTGAGTTGATTTTCACCATGGCATTGCATTCATTTAGATCACTTGCATTCATTTTGTGTTTCTCATTATTATCCAAATAATAAAGACCATCATTCATATAACCTGAACCAATATTTTTATTTCCAAAATAAATATTACAAATATCATCTGTGAACTGAAAATCATAGCCATTTCTAGTCAAACTAGATATAGAAATAATGTTCTTAAAAGCATCAGGTACATATAAAATATTATCCAAACACAAAACATGTCCAGACATGTAAAAAGATTTAGATCCTATAGCTAAAGCTTCAACAGTTGAGCCATTGCCAATCCAGACTCTAAAATCTAGAGAACGTAAGCTGCTACTATTTGCTAATTCCTACATATCATAAGAAATGTGAACCGCATCGATATCTAAAACCCAAGTGTAGATGAACTATGAGTATCATCGTAATCTAAATAACAAGATATGGACATACCTTCCAAGGTCTATCCTTCTTGTCCTTCAGAGAAGCAAGATACTCGGCGCCTTTCCAAAGGCTCATCCTTCTGGCAATGGAAACACTTTCCTTTGCCTCCATCAGCTTTAGTCTTCCCTTTCTGTTTAGCTATTTTCTTGGAAGGACCAGGAATCTGAGGTTTCTTTTTCTTTTGCCCTTCTTCTTGGTGGACTTTCTAGCAGAAGAAGATGCAATCAAAGCTATCTCTTTTCCTTTATTGCCCGGCATATTCTTTTGAGCAATAACCAGCATGTTGAGTAAACCAGCCAAGGTGCATTCCTGTTTAGTCATATGGAAATTTGTCACAAAATTTCCAGAAGACTCAGGAAGGGACTGAAGGATCAAATCCATCTGCAGTTGGAAATCTATGTTAAACTCAAGATGTTCTAGCTACTCAATTAGCCGAATCATCTTGTGGACATGATCCCCAACATTCTGTCCATCAGACATCCTCATGCGGAACAGCTGCCTAGATATCTCATAGCTAGCATTCCTGCTGTGCTCACCATACAACTCTTATAGGTGAAGGAGGATCTCACTCGCACTCTGCATGTTCTCATGTCGCTTCAGAACTCATTACTCATGGAAGCAAAATGTAACATTTAGCTCTCATATCATGCTCCTTCCATTTGTCCAAAGTTTCATGTTCCTCTTGAATGGCCTGGAGGTAAGGACCAGAACATTTGATTCTAGAACATATACAATATGATCAAGATTCAGGACAAGTATAAAATTTCTTAACCAATCGCATGATTAGGTCCTCACACCCTATTGCAATCAAGTATGCTTGTAAGGATATTGATGGTGGTGGTTGTTTTGTGCTCATTATTATCAGAAAATTAACTATAGAAAATAACCAGATTAATTAGTAAATGTATCATGTAATTAACCAAAATGGTTATGGTATTTTAATCAAATTGTTCCTCACACTAACTAAGCGAATCCTACATTTCCAAAGTATAAAACAGAAATCCTAGTTGGATGGATTTCTAGTGGGTGATTGAATTCTTATAATTATATTGATCATCCTCAGCTACATCCATTATTGGAATTAAAATAAACTATAAGTGAGCATCTCCTTGGCCATCACATCTCATGTGAGGTTTAATCCTTTACCTAGCCCCTAATGCTCAAAATCTCAGGTACATCCATTATTGACTTATCTTGCATTAGTTAAGTTGATCCCATTGAGCGAATTATGCAAATAATTTTAATGTCCTCAGGTACATCCAATATAGGCCACCAAACCATTTATATATTTACAACATCTCATGCTTAATAATTATTCTTAAGAAAATCTCTTAAATTAATTGCATCTTATGCAAGTATTTAAAATGTCTTAAAATAATTGCCTTAATGGAGGGCCCATATTATAATTACTTTAATTATAACATTTCCAACTTAATCATTTATTTGGAAGATTTTATGGTCATCCTAATTACTATTAAGGTCGCACTTTGCACATTATCCATTTAGCATGCATATATCATATACTTGCATACATTCACATACATCTCATGCATTCATGGATAAACATTAAATATGGCATGATCATGGACTTTCTAAGGGATTCAATTCTGAGGCACCAAGAATTGAATCAGGGCATTCCTAGGTGCATTTCATTCATTCATTTTACAAGAGTTGCTGAAGGAGTACATAATCAACACTTGATCTTGAATTCCTCCCACTGGTCCCACTAATGCTCTTGACCTCCTTAATCTTCTTGCAATCCAATTACATAGTAATCCTTGGCATACCAAGGCGAATTTGCAAGAACTAAATAAATGAAATTACAACCCAAAATTATTACAACCTTATAAATACATGCCCAAAAATAAATTAAAATAAATTAATTAATTTACAACCCAAAGAAAACATAAAAGAAATAAATCCAATCACATTTGTCTTTTATAGTCCATGATCATCCATCATGCATATCACTATTTAACGATTAAATAAAACATACATACTTAAATTAAATTGAATATCTCATATTCAACTTAAAAATCCAGATTTGAATATGATTCAAACAAATTTAAAAATTCATATTTGAATCACATTCAAACAAATTTAAAAATTCATATTTGAATCACATTCAAACAACTTTAAAAATTCAGATTTGAATCATAGTCAAACAACTTTAAAAATTCAGATTTGAATCACATTCAAACAACTTTAAAAATTCAGATTTGAATATGATTGTGATAACTTTAAAAATTCATATTTGAATCACATTCAAACAACTTTAAAAATTCAGATTTGAATCACATTCAAACAAATTTTAAAATTCATATCTGAATCACAATTTAATTGTGTGATTAAAACTCTAATGAAACAATTTAATTAGACATAAAATGGATATCATTATGAGCATTAGATCATATAACAATTGCACAAACATTGCCCAAAGCATGCGCACCATAAGAACTGCACAAACCATGCGCACAAATGGAGTCTTCATCAAGCCGCCACCTTTATCATTGCAACCAGCAATGGATCTATCATCTCATGATCAAACCAAACAATTAAATCATATAATCAACAATCTAAATGGCAAATATAGTGGCTTTGATGCCAATTGAAGGAGCGGAAGCATGAAAAACACAAGTTTAGATCATTGAAATTCAAAATTTTTTATCTAGGGTCACATGCATCATGCAAGATTCATTTTTATCTATTTGATTTCAATGATAAACAGCATATTAAAACTCTTTTAATATGTTTTTGGATCTACATTTGCCATTCAAGATTTTAGAATTAATCAGATTAATTTTAAGAACCCTAGATTAGATCAAAACAAGTGCACTAACCTCTTGATGCACTGCAGTGTGTTTAACACCTTTGGGATGCGTCTTTAGGACACCAGATGTTGTCCCTCTAGCTTGTCCACACCAAGATCACCTATGGCAGCCCTTGAAAAGCTTCTAAAGCTTTTTCTATGAATTAGAAAATCAAGTTTTGCCTTTTGAGAGATTAGAGATGTAAACAGAACACTAGAAACAATTTCTAGTATTTTTAATTCAAGAGATTGTTTGCTAATCTCTTTGAATTGATGAGAGATGAAGAAGAAGAGAAGGGAGAGGTCTCCAAGGTGGCGGCACAAAGAGAAAGGCAGCAGCTTGTTATGTTTTTCTTTTCATAATAACACTTATATAGCTAGGTCACCACTTAAAACCCTTACCACATGTCACCTTCTGATTGGCTTTAGGTTTAATTGACCCAATCAAATTGTGCCAAGTGTCAAATCTATATTTAATCTTAATTTTAATCATCTTACATGATTAAAAGACATTTGGAAAGCTTATGTGTAGTGCCATGTGTCATCATCTCATGGTGCCACCACACCTCGTGAAATGACCAAACTACCCCTGTGTCTTAATTTTGAGTTCTCAACCCAAAATAATTATTTCTCTTCTTCTAATCAACTTATATCAAATATAAATTAATTAATTAATCTCTATTAATTAATTTCTCATTAATTAAATTCATATTTAAACACTTTAAATATAAATTTAACTTATACTATACATCCAATAACTTAGATTTGGTTTCAAGCTATGCTAGGGAATTGCAAACCAAACCTATTTAATTAATCAATTAAACTCTTTAATTAATTAATAAAATTATATTTAATTTGGTAATTACTTTTATATGTGCGTGACTTACTAGGCTCATCACTAATTGGCAATGAGACATGATATCAACTCTTAATATCATTAGAACTCTTTCTTACCATAAATGACTTTTCTAAATCATTTTATGGACCTCATAGACCATGGTTAATGCCTAGCATAGCATGCCATGGCCACCCAATTAGTAATAAGATTTACCTTAAATGAACCTATAATCATATGTTACCATGCACTAGAATCTCTCTGTTATAAAATCCCAACTCAAACTAGAGTCATGGTTTATGTCAAACCCCATTTGCTATGAATATTATGTTCTCTTTTAATTCTAGTTCTCGATTAAATGATTTTTCTCATCAGAAACTCTTTTCTGATTAAATCTATCTGTCCTGGCTAGGAACTTGAAACATTAAGAACAATTAAATGAACAAAGGATTTTATCTCTATTTACTTAGAGGAACAGATTCTATCTTTATCAATACCTACCTCCATATATAACTAGTAGGAGCCAACACATGCCCATATACCCATACACAGTACAAGTATGAAAGCAGTATCAAACTCAAACCACCTATATACAAGATAACTGTGCTATCTCGTGTCTAAAGATGATATGCAATCGATATGATTTATGACAATGCATTGACAAGAGTAAACTCCATATACTTGTCATAAATGTCACTGGTTTGGCCTACTTGTCATGTATAAGTGCCTATCATGTTTGTTATATGGCATGAGACTCACCATTCCATCTTATTTATATCTCATATAAATGACTTGGAAACAAACATGAATACAATCTTATTGGATAAGTCATGTCCTTGTTGTGAAGTATTCTCGATTGTGAACCTATTTATGATACTTTGTACTAGAAATACTGTCACTCATATTCTTAACAACTTAAGAATAGAATTTCTAACAAAATATTAATGGACCTTTTCTATTACACATAAATATATTATGTAAACGGAAAAGTGAAAATGCCTTTTATTAATTAAAGATGTACAAGATACATACTAAATGATATGCTCTACGGTACATTACTAACAAGTAAGACCATCTGTAGCTCTGCATAGTGTCCGTGTCACCTCACTGTCTTCAGTGCATTGGTAGGACACTAGGTTTCATTTTGGTATATTGTAATTAACTTTTATTTTCTCATGTGCAATTGAAACTTATGTAATGTATTTTGGTATTAATGTAAATAGTGGAAATAGTGTTTATGAATGGAAAATTGAGTATGTTTTTATGACTTGTATATGAATATCATGAGAAAATGAATGAATGAGAAATGGAATTGTTGTCGAAAAATATTGAGACTTTATTGATGAAATGGAGTTTGGGAATGATTGAAAACATATTGGAAGCATTTTCCACAGGTTCCAAAGAACTATTTTCTCCATTTTTAGCCGATACTCTATTGGATTTTCTACAAAATTCACAGAACCTCAAATAAATTTATGTTTCAATAAATGACTTAAAAGAATAATATTTCACAAATTGTACTTCATAACTATGAAAAAGATAAATAAGGAAAAATATAAATAATTAAAATAAAATATGATGTTCCGGTACATGGTGTGGCATATCTTATTCGGCTATACTGTAGATGGGTAAGGGGTGTCACATTTAGTGGTATCATAGCACGGTTTAGGCGTTTCTGGGTCTAGATCGAGTCCATACCATGCATTGCATTTGTAAGAGTCAAGGTGACACTAATGCAGATCTATTTATCTTTGTTATTTTGAATAGGATATGGACCCCACGTCACAGAGGGCAGTTGAGGAGGAAGTGGAGAGTCATGCTCCACTTATAGCAGCTGAGACGGGGGTAAGGGAAAACCTGCTCCACCAGTTCCAGCAGAGCCTGCTCAGCCTCCGCAGGCCATGTTCCAGCAAATGGCCGAGTTCTTCAGATAAATGGCTGGGGTAATGCCACCACCACCACCTCCATAGTAGAAATCACATCTGGAAAGATTAAGGAAATTTGGAGCAGTGAATTTCTTTGGTAAGAGAGAAGATGATTCTGTTGCAGCCGAAAACTGGTTGAACAGAATAGGGAGAGTTCTAAAATAACTCCACTACACTCCAGAGCAAAATCTAGAAGTTGGTGTATCTCTACTATAAGATGATGCCTACTAATGGTGGGATACAGTGTCTAGTGAAGTGCAGCTAGAACTAATAACTTGGGACTTCTTCCTCTCAGAATTCAAGAAGAAGTATGTAGGTAGTGTATATCTGGAAGAGAGAAGAAGAGAGTTCATTAACTCGAGGTGAGAATGACAAAGAAATGAGTATGGAAAGGAATTTGTCAGATTGAGTCGTCATGGAAGGGAGATAGTCCCTAATGAAGCCGAGAGGTGTAAAAGATTTGAAGAGGGATTAAATGACAACATAAAGATCATGATTATTGCCTTGGAAATCACAGACTTCACCAAGTTAGTGGAAGCTGCATTAAAAGTTGAGAAGGTTAGAATAAGTGGGCAAACCAAAAGAGAGAGATAGCAGAAGAGGGGCCCGGGTCAGTCTAGCTCATTTCCTGCACCTGGGAAGAAGTTCAAAGGTCCACCTGTACAGAGTTCAGGTCAACCTCAAGGTCAAGGTCAGTCCCAAGGGCCCATGTCATAGTTCACCTTTAAGAGAGGTCAATTCACACCATCAGTGGGCAGCTCTCCAATGACGGGGTTTAGGGGACTAGCCCTAGCATCTTTTGCATGTCCGCATTGCCTGAAGTGGCATAAGGGGGAGTGTTGGAGAGTGACGGGTGCCTGCTTAAGGTGTGGGTCAACAGAGCATCGCTAAGGAACCATCCATGCATCACTACAATCGCTCCAACACAAGCAGATAGACCTGCTCCTGCACCACAAAGGGGTAGAAAATCTGGCAAATCTGAAGCAGTGGGACCATCACAGAGACCTGCATCTGAGCCAGCAGAGAGGCCTAAAGGCAAAGCACATGCCAAAGCCTATGAATAAGAGCTCAAGAGGAGCAAGATGCTCCGGACGTCATCAGGGGTACGTTCTCCCTCTACAATACATCTGTGCATGCATTGGTGGATCCAGGATCCACTTATTCATACATCTGCATCAACCTACCCATAGAAAGGGGGATATTAGTAGGGGAGAGTGACCATGACAACCTGGACACTAATCCATTAGGCCATAGTGTAGTGGTGAACAAAGTGTACAAAGGTTGCCCGTTAAGGATTCAGGGGTATGAATTCTTGGTAGACCTGATTGAGTTGCCTTTCCATGAGTTTGACGTGATTTTGGGAATGGACTGGTTGTCACGTCATCAAGCAATGGTTGATTACAAGTTGAAGAGGACCTCATTGAAAACTCCTGAGGGTAATGAGAATACAGTTGTGGGGGAAAGGACAGATTTCTTATCCAATGTTATCTCAGCCACAGTTGTAAGAAAACTGATGAGAAAAGGCTGTGAAGCCTACTTAGCACATGTGGCGGATACTAGGCAGGCTAAGCCAGATCTGTGTGACATACCCATAGTAAAAGACTTCCCCCATGTGTTCCCTGAAGAATTGCCCAGCTTGCCACCAGAAAGGAAAGTCGAATTTGCTATTGAGATACTACCGGGTACAGCACCAATCTCTATTGCTCCTTATAGGATGGCACCCACAGAATAGAAGGAACTGAAAGTCCAGTTACAAGAGTTACTGGATAAGGGGTTTATACGCCCCAGTGTGTCACCATGGGGAGCTCCAATGCTGTTTGTGAAGAAGAAGGATGGGACTTTGAGGTTGTGCATCTATTACCGGCAGTTGAATAAAGTGACAGTGAAGAACAAATATTCATTGCCTAGAATTGATGATCTGTTTGATCAGTTGAAGGGAGCAGGAGTATTTTCTAAAATTGATCTCAGATCAGGGTATCATCAGTTCAGGGTGAAGAATGCATATGTGCCAAAGACTGCATTCAGGACCCGGTATAGGCATTATGAGTTTCTAGTGATGCCCTTTGGCCTAACAAATGCACCAGCAGCATTCATGGACCTTATGAACTGTATCTTCCATCCATACTAGATCGGTTCATAGTGGTCTTTATTGATGATATTTTGGAGTATTCCAAGACCAAGGAAGAACATGATGAGCATTTGAGGATTGTTCTGCAAACCCTGAGTGAAAATAAGATGTATTCTAAGTTGTCCAAGTGTGACTTATGGTTGAATGAGATTGCATTCCTTCGACACATAGTGTCAGCCGATGGGATTAGAGTGGATCCCAAGAAGATAGAAGCAGTGATAGAATGGAAGCCTCCCAGAAATACAACTGAGGTCAAAAGTTTCTTGGGGCTAGCTGGGTATTACAGAAGATTTATGAAGGGATTTTCTTTAATAGCTGCTCCACTGACCAAGTTGTTATACAAGAATGTCAGATTTGACTGGAATGACAAGTGTTTGACTAGTTTTGAGAAGTTAAAGGCTATATTGACAGAGGCACTAGTGTTAACACAGCCAGTGTCGGGAAAGGACTTTGTGGTCTATAGTGATGCCTCTCATAGTGGGTTAGGGTGTGTATTAATGCAAGAGGGGAAGGTGGTCGGCTATGCTTCCAGGCAGCTAAGGCCACATGAATAGAATTACCCTACCCATGATATGAGCTTGCAGCAATTATCATCACACTAAAGATATGGAGGCATTACTTGTATGGTGAAAAGTGCTACATTTACACAGACCACAAAAGTCTGAAATACTTGCCAACCTAGAAGGAGCTCAACCTTAGACAGAGGCGATGGATTGAGTTCCTGAAGAACTATGATTATGTGATTGACTACCATCCTGGGAAGGCAAATGTAGTTGCTAATGCTTTAAGCAGAAAATCCATCACAGCTTTGAGATCATTGAATGCCCATCTATCCTTGGCTCGAGATGGAGCTATTTTAACTGAGTCGCAAGTGAGGCCAAACTTGCTACAGTAGATTTTAGATGGGCAGAAGGTAGATAAGAAGCTAAAGGATTATGAGTAAAATCTCAAAAGGGAAGACAACTGACTATGAGGTGAAAGTAGATGGGTGTCTGTACTATAAAAAAAGAGTATGTGTACCAGATGATGGAGAATTGAAAGCCAGTATTTTGAGAGAGGCACATACCAGTGTTTATGCTATGTACCCAGGAAGTACAAAAATGTATCATGACTTGAAGCTTCAGTATTGTTGGCCTGGTATGAAGAAGGACATAGCTGACTATGTAACTAAATGCTCAACATGCTAGCAAGTCAAGGTAGAACATCAAGCTCCATCGGGTTTGCTACTGCCTATACGCATACCTGAATGGAAATGGGATCGGGTCACCATGGATTTTGTAAGTGGTCTATCTCTCACCCAGAAGAAGCATGATGTAATATGGGTGATAGTAGATAGATTGACGGTCAAGACACTTTCTCGCCGCTTAGACCGACTACTCACCGGAGAAGTTAGCGCACTGAATATCAGTGAGATAGTTAGACTGCATGGAATTCCACTTTCCATCATATCTGATCGAGACCCAAGGTTTTCATCCAGATTTTGGAAGAAGTTGCATAAATCCTTGGGTACACAACTCCACTTCAAGATGCCTTTCCATCCTCAGATGGATGGGCAATCAGAAAGAGTAATCCAGGTAAACAATCGAAACCAATTGAACTAATACAAATATTGAACTGAAATGATAATAATAACACGAAATATATGTCAGGTCCTTGAGGATATGCTGAGAAGTTGTATCATTGAGTTTGAGGGAAGTTGGGATAAATACCTCCCACTGGCAGAATTTGCATACAATAGTAGCTACCAAGCTAGCATCCAAATGGCCCCGTATGAAGCACCGTATGGGAGGAAATGTAAAACTCCAGTGTGCTGGACTGAATTAAGCGAAGAAAAATTGGTAGGGCCAGACCTGGTGAAACAGACTGAGGAGAAAGTAAAACTAATCAAAGCCAATTTGAAGGTTGCCTCAGGCAGACAAAAATCCTATGCTGACCTGAAGAGAAAAGAAATAGAATATGCGGTTGGCGACAAAGTATTCCTCAAGTTGTCACCGTGGAAGAAGGTATTGAGGTTTGGAAGAAAAGGTAAGTTAAGCCCTAGGTTCCTTGGCCCATATGAAATCATTGAACGTATGGGTCCAGTAGCCTACAGGCTAGTTTTACCACTAGAGCTGGACAAGATCCATAATGTGTTCCACGTATCTATGCTAAAAAGATACCACTCAAATCCTTCACATGTCATCTCTATGGAAGAAATTGAAGTACAATCGGATTTAACATATGAAGAAGAACCCATATGGATCCTAGCTCGGGAAGTGAAAGAGTTGAGGAATAAGCAGATTCCACTGGTGAAAGTGCTTTGGGGGCACCACAACACCGAGGAGGCAACTTGGGAAAGTGAAGAGATATGAGACAACAGTTCCATCAACTGTCTGCATCAGCTAAATTTCGAGGACGAAATTTAAATTAGTGGGGAAGAGTTGTAACACCTTCCCTGTAGCAACTCCATACATTCTATTGTTCCGGTGATCAGTGTCGATCCGGACAGCTATAATGTCTAAAAATAGTTAAACTAAAGTGAGGAACCATAATTAACTCAAATATTAATAAGAAAAATTTAGAAAAAATTTTAGAAATAAAATACAACTAAGTTAAATGAGCCGGTGCCCTAGTGATGGGTAACCCAGTGGGAAGTTGCGGTCCTCGCAACTAGGAGCCCTAGACCCGGGGGAAAATTCTTAAGAAAATTTTTGGGACTCCAGAGAAGGGTCATTGAAGTTTCTATAGCATTAAAATGCCAAGAAAATGCTTAGAAAAATTTTTCAATTGGTACAGACAATTTTAGTCTATTAAGCCAAATGAAGGGCATTTTGGTCATTTTGCCTTCAGATGTGATTTTTGGCCGACTTGTCCAGTTAAGTAAATAATTATTATGACATAAAACGTAAATAAATATTTTGGCCGATCCCCAGAATCAATAAATTTCGAAACCGATCCCCAGCATTAAGTCTCCCTTTGCTAGCCAATTACATTTCCGATCTCTCTTTGCTGGATAATCACATTTCCGATCTCTCCTCAAAAGGAATTGAATCAATACTAAGTCCCCATGTCATTTAAAGCCTCACCGACCTCTCAAACCAACTGTTAAATCTCCTGACTAGTCAATTACATTTCCGATCTTTCTTGTCAAACGAGATTCAACCGACATTAGGCCTTCGTGCCACCAGTCTTATTGCCGATCTCTCATTCAAAAGTTTGGGAATAATAAAGTCAAGTTTTCGATCCGGTTTAATGATGCTCCCGATCTTAAATGTTCAAGTCAAATTTCCAATTTTAATCAAGTCCCGTTTGGCGTTGGTTCCCTGCCGATCTCATGTTTATTGTGTTTTCCGACCTCTTATACTTGGATTAATAATCACTTTTAGTTATTTTAATATGCTCAGACAATCAAGTGCTTAAGTAATTTAGAGATTTTCCGATCACATCCATTCACTGAACAAAAAGGGAATTTCATTTCATATTAAAATTTGTACAAATCATCTACACATTTTGCTCACTTCCTCTCTCACCCTCAACCTCCTCCTCACTTTCCTCTTCGTCTTGGGGAGCCAGGTCGACCATCCAGGAGAAGTCCTCCTCGGGATAACGCTTCTTGAGCTCGGCCAGGAGATCCCTGTGAGCATTCACATAAGCACCGGCCTCCCTTGTCACCGCTTCTTCTTCTTTCGCTTTGAGCTCCTCAGTGAGGTGAGCAACTTCACCGGCCCGGAGCGCTTAAACTTCTTCAAGAACATGGGTTCGCTCGGCCAGAACGTGAGCTTGCTCGGCCAGCTTATCCTCGTAGAACTTCATCCGCCCCTCAATTTCAGATATGTAGTTCTGAGCGGATGAGAGTTGGGATCGGAGGGAAGCCACTTCATGACCCATCTTCTCGACCTCCTTACCCAGGCGGTGAGCCTTCTCCCGGACAATGTGCTGGTTCACCAAGCACTCCACGTTCAGGCTCATAGATCGGGTCAGGATGTCATCAAGATTATCCGGAGACAGCCTATCCCGATCTTCCCGAAGGCAGATGGAGGACCCCAAGACCTTAGCAAAACTCGGGTTCTCTCGAACCGTGCGGTTCTTCTCCAGCGAGTGGATCAAGACTTGGGCACCGCGGGAAAGGGTCCTTACAGGAGGTTGAGAAGGACCCCCTTCCGCGCTCGAAGCGACTGGAGGAGGTGGAGGCGGCTCTTCTTGGCGAGGAGGAGATCGGATCACTTCTACCTCGGGGATCGGCTGCCCCGAAGGTTGAGATGAGCCCCCTTGCATTTCCTCAGCTTCATGCCTGGGTGTCTGGAGCAGCTCGGATCGCTTCATCTCCCGCACTTTCCGGGAGACCTCTCTCTTTCGCTTTCGGCTCTCCTTGGAAGCTTCGCCGCTTGCCATACCTGCACAAAGAAGAGGTCAGTGAGATCGCTAAGGTCCAAAGATCTGAGATAAAGAAAATACCGATGCCGAGGTCAGAGAGCTGAAGCCCCCGATCTTTGCCAGTGATCAACTCCATTGTCCAGTGATGCGCCTGCAACATCGCATCCAAACAAGAGAACTTCTCTCTACCCGCCTGATCTTTCAGCTCCATCACCATCAGGCCTTCTTCCCTATTCAAGGTGAGGCGCCGAATTAATGGGCCTGGTGTAGCTACAATATGAGGGAAACCTCAAAGCCGTTTCGAATTTTGCTCCTTAGAATGAAGAAGCGATTCTTCCAATTCTTCGTGGAGGAGGGCGATCGTGAAAAGCTCCACAATGCGGCTTCGCCGAAAACCAATACTCGCCGCCCTTTCGACGAGTTAATCTATGCAGTTCGGTGAATACCTTAGCTATAGGACGTAATCCCTTAGCTCTGCAGAGGCCTCAAGGCTACTAAGATCCGCCACAGTTCGGGTGGACTTGGGCTATGCACACTTGGTGAAATTTTAAGACTTCCTTGAAAAAGTTATCAAGAGGGAATCGCAGCCCGGCTTTTAGTTGCTCTTCATATACTATAATCATGTCGTTCTCTTCGAAGAAGTGATCATCTCAGAGATCGCCGTGACACTGGATAAGTTCGTATGAATCAGGCTCAATGTTGTACTCTGGCCGAACGATCAAGGTCGGTTTCTCACAAGATTGATGGCAGCCGCCCATGGGAAGATTCTCTCTCCTCAAGAAGGTACATGCCTTGATGGTGCCGCTGCCCCCGAGCCGAACAGGACCCTAGGAGGTTCAGGTCGCGCGCTTGGTCCGACCACCTCCACTTCATCAGATGACCACGAGATCTGAACGGAAGGGGCTTGCCGCTCTCTAACCCTCGCCGCTCATTTTCAAAGGAAATAGAGAATTTAAACTAAAAGAAAGATCAAAACCCTACCGAGTCCGATCGGTGTCAAGAACTTGAGAAAACAAGAGAATTTTGAAGTTGTTCATAGAGGTTGAAAATGACATAAGGGAGCAACTGGCTAACCCTTCCCCTATTTATACCCGTCCAAGCATTTAATGCTCACAATGTCCCAAGCGGCACATTGGTTAATGAGATCTGCCAGTATTTCCTGACACATCTCACGAATATTCCAGAGATTCCATAAAGAGATCGGTTAACTATAGAGCGGCAGATTAAGGTGTTTTGAATTACGGATCGGATAAAGTCATTCAAATTAAGTGTCGGATCGGGTAGATACTTCAGAGATCGGAAAATAACCAATGCAATAATAATAAAATGATAATTGACAAAATAAAATTTTATTTCCAAAAGGTCTGACATATCATTTGGGCGATCTCTAGAGATCGGATTACATTAAAGGTCCGACATATCATTTGGGCGATCTCTAGAGATCGAATTACATTAAAGGTCTGATTACATCGTAAGGGAGATCTTTAGAGATCGGTGGAACATCCTATCTAAAAGGCCTATGTCAAAGCCTAGTCTCGTGGCTGAGTCAAAAGATGTGTTTGACCAGGAGACCGGCTGTTGATATTGGATAGATGTACAGCTTAGATGGGGACTATGACTCTCATGAGAATGAGAGAGGTCGTCATCAAAGTTACCATCAAACCGAGCCGCTATCGGAACACCCAGTGTGGTGAGGAGCCAGATGAACGCCAAGGAGCAGTCACCGATGTTAAGGGGAATATTAGCAGTCTTCTCACCCGAAATTAGTTCGCCATTTGTATTGGTCGAACGATTCTAGATCAATGAGATCGAGGTCCTTGATCCAGGTCGGTAAATTAGTCCGGTTCTCTCACGGTCATCAAATGAGGTTATCATAATTTCTTGTTCATCAGGATCATAAATTTTCAGGCAAGGAACAAAGAGGGCAACCGGAAAAGATCAAAAGCGTTATCATGTCCGGATTGTTGCCGGAGCAAATAGAACAGAAAATGAGGAGAAAAGGGGAGAAAATCAAATGCAGAAGGTTTCCCTGTTGAAGGTATATATAGAGGAGGTCCGAGCATTTATTACTAAGCAGAAAACGAAGTGGACGCCTCGAGAATTGAGGGAAATAAATGCTTTGACTAGACCGAACCCGATAAAAGGGAAGATCGCAGTGATAGAGATCAGAAGAAGGGAGGCCGGCATGAAAGATCGGAAAAGGATCGTGTTAGAAAGATCGAAATGAAGGGGAGGTTGGAAGACAAAAGGGGTAAGACAACTCCCACTAATCGTGAGCCGAGGTAGTTAAAGCATTGCGCATTTAGATCTCAACCGCACGCCACCAGGTGCCAGAGTATGTCATGACAGCGCTATACATCCCAATCTCCACCGTTGATCTCACTTATAAGGAAGAGACCTGAGCCCTTTGATAAAAGATGAAGACGTCAAGACTTGCGACTTTCACTCCTAGCCCTCGGATCGCCCTTGTCAAGAAAATTTTGGGCCACGATTAGAAGAGAGAAAGGACAAATATTTTGAAAGGGATCTCAGCGGTTCGTTCAAATTCTCTTTAATTCCTGAGCCTCAGATCATGTCCTTTAAAATCCTGACCTTCCATCTCCCTCACAATGAATCCTGACTCTTCATGGAAAGCACCCAATCCCTATAAATACCTGCATGAAAACTGTTCAAAAAAAAAAAGAGAGAATAGAGGAAAAAATACTGAATATAGCGGAAGGACTTTGAAATTTAATTCAGTTCGTTACTTTGCTATTTTTGAACTTTCTTAAGAAAAACTTTTGAAACCAGTTTTCTGAAGTATTTTCTTGAAAAGGGATTTTTGAATACTGAAATTCTTCATTTTCAAATTGCTCATTATCCTCGTGACTCTCTCAGACTTTGTTATCTTTATTTCCACTCCCGTTGTCCAAGCTCAACTCCATTCAAACTCGGTTATTTTGACCTGACCACATTTTGGCAAAATATCCTTCATTTCAAGGCGAACTTTAGTCCTCCGGCTATCAACCAGTAATCCTGTTACGTTTTGTGATTCCATAGTTAGTTTAGTAGATTTGGCTCCTAACAGGTGAGTATTTATATCACTGCTTTATCAAGTGCTCGTTTTATTTTACGTATTCCTTCATTTTTATGTTTGTGATTTTCACCAAGTTTATGTTGCGTTAAAAAAAAAACATGAAGAAGATCATTCTCGAGTTTACTTCTTTGTTAATCAGTCCATCCTTTTGTTAATCTTTGTTACTTCTAAATGCAGGAGTTCTGGTCCCGAGTAGCGTAGAAGTAGTTAGATAAAATGTAAGTAACTGTGTCTTAAGCGTTTCTTTAAAATAATAGACGGTCTAAATAACAAGTCAGGAAAATAGTAAAGTACTAACACAGAAGATAATTGGGTAAAACGTCATAAGGCATAATAAAACTAAATCTAAGATAAATAAATGGAATAAATCGGGTATCAAAAAATATTGGCAAGGCGACCACATAGGAGATCGGAAAATTCTTTCTAGTATCCCCTGTCTAGTCATAGGGTACCAATGAGTTAAAAGAAGCCTTATTCTAATCCCCGGAATCTTTGAACGCCAGAACCCTTAGTTTTAGGCGCTTGTGATGTGTAGCTATAATCAGATTTCGAGAGGTCGGAAAAGTCCTTATCTGACTACTATTAAAATAAAAGAGATCGGAGGAGAGTTCTTATCCGATTCTCAAATCAAATTTTAACAAATATTTATAAAGAGATCGGAGGAGAGTTCTTATCCGATTCTCAATCCAAAAACTCTAATTTTAATCTAAAAGAGATAGGAGGAGAGTCCTTATCCGATCTCCAATCGAAATTTTAATTTAAAAGAGATCGGAGGAGAGTTCTTATCCGATTCTCAACCAGAATTTTAGCAGACATTTAAAAGAGACTGGAGGAGAGTTCTTATCCGATCTTTAATCCATAATTTTAAAAGAGATCGAAGGAGAGTTTCTTATCCGATCCTCAGTCCATAATCTTAATAGATCTTTAAAAGAGAGAGGAGGAGAGTTCTTATTTTTTTCTCAAATCAAATTCTAATAAATATTCAAATTGACCCCTTAAACAAAACTTATACTCAACAGTATCTTACTAAGGGTCGACCCATTTATTTATGTATCCGGTAACTAATGGTGAAAATCAAATATTCCCTTTTACCAAGAGGATTAACATCTCCATTTGAACCTCCTAACTATCAATTCTAGTTTATAAAGAGCTTGAAGTTAAATCTGCTTACCCTCATTGAGGGACGAGGGGGGTTGCCTAACACCTTTCCCACCCGCACGGACCCTAACCTAGAATATCTGATTAAGAAGGGGTTTCATATTAATTTATTTTCGCAAATGGTTTTCTTTAATTTCCTCAAAATTAAAGTGGCGACTCTCATTCTTTCCCACTTTGGTGAGGGTCTGCTCAGCGATCGCAAAACCCTCATGATACCTTGGCGACTCCACTGGGACTTTCAACCAACTCTTAACCCCGCCTAGAGGTCCAAAAGCAGGTTTAATTTTACGATCCAACCATAGTGAGGCGGGCTTAGTTTGCAAAATTCCTTATGATAATTATTGTTATTTTGCTAACCGTTTCGCTTGTTTTATTCCCTATAGCATTCTTCGTCTAAAAGGAAAAATAAGAAAACTCCCCCATATTGGGAAGAGGTAAAGGTGCCCCTTCACACACTGAACACTCACACGATGTCCTCACACACTTCAGCCCTATACCCGGGCTTTCTTATCCCTTTTAGGAAATAGGAGGGAGTCATGTAGCAGCACTGTGGGTTTTTACCCCGTTAGTATCCGTGAAGGCTTCGTCAGATTGAAACTCGTTCTATCTATCGTGATACCCGTGGAACTTTCCGACAAAGATCATGGGAGATAGAATGGGGCCTCACTGCTTACGTGAGGGGCAATTTGGGAACCTGTGGCTTTTAGAAAATTAGACCTTGAGCTAAACTGTCACGATAGATGGAAGCCGTAGCAAGCTACCTTATAAGATAGAACTATCCAATTAGGTAGCACCTAACCGATACTAAGACTCTCCTTATTTTAGGACAAAAGGGGCATACTTACTCTTACCCTATTCCGCTTGTGTTTATTTAGTTCTTATTTTTAAGGGTAATCTTGAATTATATTGTTAAAATAATCGACACAATTTCCTACTTTGATAAATGTGTATGTCCTCACCAACAAGATAATTCAAGATTACCCGAATTTATCCTCGCTAACTAATCTTTCCGCAGCATCACCAAAATAAGGTCTATAAAAGGATAAGCATCATTTTTAATATGGCATCCTCGAGTCAGTCGGCAGAAGAAGTTCAGAATGCTAAACCGTGGTCCAAATCAGCTCATAGTTCAGGTCTCTGTGAAGTAATGTCACCAGGGGACATACTAGCTCATTACCTCCATTGGACCTGAGCAAAATTGAAGTTAGAATGAACAGTCTCGAGGGTCTGGCCAATGGTTGGAAGTCATTTCCCGATCAAGTCAAAGCACGATTTGAGGAGAGGTATGGGAGGATTGCAACCTTGATACGGGTTAAAGTTCAAGTCCCGGCATTAAAGGCCATGCTGTCAGTCTGGGACCCTAAGTATGGGGTTTTCTCTTTCAACAATATTGATACTGCTCCTACTATGGAAGAATATCAGGCATTGCTAGAAATTCCTTATGCAGCGCAGAATCGGATCTACCTGCACCTCGAGCATAGGCAGACCTGGAAACGGTTTGCACATATGTTGGGTATTCCTCCAGTAGAAGCAAAGGCAAGAGAAACTGTCAAAGGAAACACGCATGGATGGTACTGGACTTATCTCAAAAAGTGGTTGGATCAATGCATCCAAGATGAACAGTGGGATCAAGCTTCATTGATGCTCGCTTTAGCAATCTACGGCCTGATCTTGTTCCCTGGGCCTCCCGGAATCATAACCTGCGGCGTTGTGGAAATATTCTGGGCAGTAGAAAAACAGAAGGTCAATCCAGTACAGACAATTCTTGTCGAAACTTTCTTAACCCTTACTTACTGCAGACAGCAAGGCAAGGGATCCATTAAGTGTTGTTCTCAATTGCTGCACCTCTGGATCATCAGTCATATGTGTCCTGTGGAGACGAAGGGATTAACTTGGTACCTTGACCAGCCTCTCATCGAGAAAATGACCAGGTTAGCAATCAGCCTAAAAGATGAGCCGCAGTGGCAAAAATGGATTTTGAGCTTCAACAGCCATGACTACTGTTGGAGGAAATTGTGGACGTCGGGTCAAACCATTTTGGTCGGCACGGGGGGTAATCAATCAGTATCCCTAATCGGAGTGACTGGATACACAAGTTACACTCCGGCATTAGTAATGAGACAATTCGGCTCAACACAGTTCAGAATCAACATTGAAGAATACCACCAAGGTCATTTCTACCATGAGCTCAAGGAAGAGGAAGGGTTGAAAATAGCTCGCAGATCTTGGAAAAACGTCACTCTGATGGAGAAGTCGCCTAAAGGCCCGAGTGTCACGGGCGATTATCTTAAATGGAGGGCTGACAGGGATCAAGAACACTTGACTGCAGATCCAACAAAATTTGAAGACAGCAACCCTCACCGAAACGTCCTTTCAGAAGAAGATGGTGATCGTTTAGCCTACTCCTTACAAAAGGCAAACACCGAAAACTCGCAACTGCAAGAACAAATAAAACAGTTGGAAGACCAACAGCAGATCCTCAAGAGAAAAGTAAAAAGGCTCAGGGAAGAGGCAAGGACGAAAAGATGGGGTTCAAAGAGCAAGAGATACGGTGGGGAAAGGAAAAAAGCTCTCTCCAAGCTATAATAAAAGAAGCAGAAGTACAGAGTAGCAAGCTTCAAGAGAAAATGAAATATCAGGAGATACTCATAGAAGAGTATAAACAAGAAAGCAAGAAGAAGAAGCTTGAACTGAAGGAACAAGCACTGCTTATCAACGATATTCTGAAAGAATGTACTAAAGAAAAAAAGGAAAAAGAAAAACAAGCCACTCTCTACCAGGAGCTGAAAGAAAATGTTGACCAGCTGGAGAGAATAATAGCACAGGGAAAACAAGAACTCCTACCTGAATCTGAATATGCTCTTAAATCGTTCAACCCTGCCAGACAGGAAGAAAGGTTATATGAGTATCTCAGAAAATGTCATCTCATTATAAAGAACCTCCCTGAGCCTAGGCCGATGTAAAGAATGTTGTGTATGAATTATTCAGTTAATAGAATGATTTTTGGGCCATTGTTTAGCAAAGTTATGAATGAATAGTATAACTCCCGTAGGAACCCCCTCGCTAGGGTTATGCGAAAAATTGGATGTGCCATATGGACAGGTATCATAGATGTGCATTCAATCCAGTCATTCACAGTTAGACTATCGAACGATGCCATGATAAAATTGATGCAATTATCCTTCTGCAGATTTCATTTTGGCTCCCAAATGCCACTGTATCCTTTGTCTGAACCAGGACCTTTAGTTTTTTTATGAAATTCAAAATTCATTAAAAGCTTTTTTTTACCTCCCTACAGAAAATCAATATTGCTTCAAACAAGGCAAGCCTGACCAGACGCGCAGTTCAACCCAGACGAGTGTACTTAACAAGATCACGAACAAAAAGACTAATGGAAGACCAGGAACAAGTCCAAAACCTACAAGGACAAGTGTCTAAGTTGAAAGACCAGGTCTCAGAGCTCATGAGACTAATGAGTGAGATGTCCCAGAATAAACCTGCTTCAGAACCTAACTTACCACTACCTCCCCCACCACCTACAACAATTGATCCTCATCAGGCTTCAACCTCTTTTACCTTTCAGTCACCTATCCCGGACCCGACAATTACTGTCAATCTGGCTACCATAAATAATGACATACCTTTCTCCCATTACCCAGCCGCCTCAAATGCTGACCCATACCCTTCAATACTAATTCCTCCAGTTCACTCCACCCCTCATCTCCCAACTGGAGGAGCATTTCATGCAGTAGGAGGAGAAAATAGGACCAGGGAAAATGAGAAACTGTCTGCTCTAGAGGAGAGATTGAGAGCAATAGAGGGGCTAAACATGTATGGTTCAGTCGATGTGGCGTCACTGAGATTGGTGCCAGACGTGGTGGTGCTGCCCAAGTTCAAAATCCCGGACTTCGACAAGTACACCAGGAACTCAGACCCTCGCATTCACCTGGTAACCTACATTGCCAAAATGTCTGCCTTGACAGAAGATGACAGACTTATCGTCCATTTCTTTCACGAGAGTCTCTCCGGGGCAGCCCTGAGGTGGTGCATACAGTTGGACAGGAGCAAACTGCACTCCTGGAAGGATTTGGCTGATGCTTTCCTGAAGCAGTATAAATTTAACTGCGATGTAGCCCCCACGAGGAAAGACCTCCAAAACTTGGTGCAGAGAAGCAGGGAAAGCTTCAAGGAGTATGCCCAGAGATGGAGAGAAAAGGTGGCAGAAGTATATCCTCCGGTGACCGACAATGAGCTATGCTCCTTGTTCATTGAGACGTTGAAGGCTCCTTACTTCAATTTGATGATTGGAAACACTTCCAACAGCTTCTCAGATATTATCCAAGCTGGTGAGAGGATAGAAGCTAATTTAAGGATGGGACGACTGCAGGAGTTGACTGAGAATCCTGCGAAGAAAATCGCGCTTTGGCAAAAAGAAGGAGGGTGATGTGCATTCCATCGCCCGATAGAACAATTACTCCCCACTTCCTCAAAATAACTACCTTCCATATCCTCCCCCTCTTGGCCAAACAATTGCAAACATTCCACCTCCTCTCCCAAATTATCCTCACCCACGCCCACAGTATCCACCACCTACAAATTACCAGCCTGCACGCCTCCTCCACCTACCCACCCCCCACCACCTCAAAATCACCCGAGACCACCAAGAAATCCTGATCCACCCCTTCTCCTTCCACTCAAATAAATATACCGATACTCGCTTCAGATAAACCAGATAGTACCTGCCTCCTTGACTAATTCAGCCACCATACCCTAGGTGGTATGATGCCACTGCCCATTGTGAGTATCATGGAGGGGCACAAGGGCACTCTACTGATAATTGTGGGGCACTCAGAGGGAGAGTGCATGCCCTAATCAGGAATGGGTGGTTGAAGATTGAGGGAAATGGTTCCCTCCCCAACGTTACCTCAAACCCGTTGCCCAATCATAATGCGGGCAATGGTGTAAATATGATAGAGTCAGAAGGAGAAGGGTCAACCCCAGAGATAGATGAGCTGATTCCTCACTTTGAGGCAATTTTTAGAATGGCAGTAAGGGAAGGTTACCTCTGCCCTCAAGCACTAGAACCTGAAGACAGGGTAACATGCCCCTATCATGGAAGGGCAGCTAACCACCAGCTGCAAAATTGTGAGGAGTTTAAGCAAGAAGTTCAGAACTTACTGTCTCTCAAGGTCTTGAGATGCCAAGCAAGGTCGAAGATGGAAGGGGGAGTGAACACAGCTAGATTCAGCCAAAATGCTTCCACCTCTAAACCCAGAATCACCTTCTCACCCCCAGCAGCCTCACCACCAGTGACAATTATCCGAACCCCGCCTCAGCTCCCTGTCACAAACACCCATGCCATACCTTGGAATTATAACTTCCAAGTTTTCACCCAAGGAGCGTCAAGCAGTACGTTGGCTCCTAATCTTGCTTCACCTTCGGCACCTCCAAAATCGTGCTTCACTCCTCATGAGCATTTCAGAATGACTTACGCTGGACCTACCAACGGTACTACTCCCCAAGCTAATCCTCAGCCCGTCACTGCCACAAAATCCTCCTCACCCGAGCAAGAAGTCGAGTTTATAACTAGAAGTGGGAGGTGTTACGGGAATGAGGAAAAAGAAAAGAAGAAGGGGAAAGTAAAAATGGGAGAACCGCAAGAAAATACAGAAGTGGAGGTTGAGAAAGCAGAGAGGGAAGAACTTGCCGGACCTAGAGAAGAGGAGGAGCTGTTGCTTCAAATAATGAAGCAAAGTGAGTATGATGTGGTGGAACAGTTGAGAAAGACACTGGCTCGAATTTCACTGTTGTCGCTAATTTTGAGCTCTGAGGTGCACCGTCAAGCCTTGCAGAAAATTCTGGATCAGGCCTTTGTGAACCCCGACATCACACCGGGGCAGTTCGAGAAAATAGTGGGACAAATTCAGGCATCCAGTTTCGTCACCTTTTCTGAAGAAGAGATAGACCCTGCGGGCTTAGCACATACTAAGGCTCTACATGTGACGGTAAAATGTAAAGGTTGCATAGTGGCTAAGGTCCTCATTGATAATGGATCAGCGCTCAATGTACTGCCTAGTGCCACCTTGGCCCGGCTGCCGGTTGACCAATCGAATATACATCAGAGTGCTATGGTGGTAAGAGCCTTTGACGGTACAAGGAGAGAAGTACTGGGAGACATTGACTTGCCCCTCCAAATTGGCGCATGCACCTTCAACGTCACATTCCAAGTGATGAACATTGAACCTGCCTATACTATGTTGCTGGGGAGGCCTTGGATCCATTCTGCGAATGCCGTTCCTTCGACTTTGCATCAGAAGATAAAGTACATTATGGGCGGCAAAATCATCACTGTAAGAGGGGAAGAAGCCATATTGGTCACCAAGCCACAATCACTTCCTTATGTGGAAGCTGCTGAGGAATCGTTGGAAAGCTCTTTCCAGGCCCTCGAATTGCAAGAAACCATCTCAAGAAATGAAGGGGCTATGGCTATGGTAGCCAAGGTGATGTCAAGGAATGGGTATGAAGAGGGCAAAGGCTTAGGCACCGCATTGCAAGGAATTGTCGAACCTATACCGGCTATCCAGAAAGTAGGCCATTGTGGTTTGGGCTATGAGGAAGATGCCCTCATGGATGGGCAATTCTGGATGAGAAATCAACTTCGGGATCAAAGATTTGACCAGAAAATCGGGAGGATGAAGGTAGTCCCGAGAATCACGGAAATTTTCACTAAACCGGCCGTTGAAAATCCAACAGGGGTTGAAGAATCACCCGATGAACCATCCATCGATGTTATCCACTTGGATTCCTTATATGAGGCCCTGGTCTCGCCAATAGCTGAGGGGCAAGAACTGGACAACTGGACAGCAGAGGACATCCCTGTACTCAATCTCGAGTAAAGTACTTCTGGTTATCTACACTTGATCATTTTGTCCATGGTGGCAAGTGTAATATTGTAAATGGACTCTTTTCTTATGTCATAAATGTTAATGAATTAATAGCGCATTTTATATCCAATTCTCTTTCTTTCCTTTTGAATTCCATCCTTATAATATATTCCATTTTCGTTCATTCAGGACCATTCATCAATTAGCACCTAATAATTCAATAGACTCAGAAATTCCTCCAGTTAATTTTGAAATCCCCATAACTGCCATTACTTCAAATGATTCTGAGAAGGAACTCACAGAAGAAAGGGATGAAAAAGATGAACCTTCCCTAGTGCCTTGTGGGGATGAAACGCGCACCGTAAACTTAGGCACGGAAGAAGTGAAAAGGGAACTTAAGGTTGTGGAGAGTGAAGAATTAAAAGATATGATCAGTTTGCTCAAAGAATTCCTAGATGTGTTTTCCTGGAGCTATGACGATATGGTTGGTTTGGACCCTCAGATAGTGACGCACAAAATTCCCCTAATTCCGGGGACAATCCCGGTAAAGCAGAAATTAAGAAGAATGAATCCTGACACACTGCTCAAAGTCAGGGACGAGGTCAAGAAACAGTATGATGCTGGGTTCCTGGAAGTAGTCAAATATCCCCAATGGATAGCTAACGTTGTCCCGGTAATGAAGAAGGACGGGAGAGTCAGGGTGTGCGTTGATTACAGGGATCTTAATAAAGCAAGCTTGAAAGATGATTTCCCTCTCCCTCACATTGATGTGTTAGTAGACAATGCTGCAGGATTAGGTAGATGTTCGTGTATCGATGGGGCATCGGGGTACAACCAAATCCTAATGGATGAGGAAGACAAGGAGAAAACTGCTTTTATCACTCAATGGGGGGTATTTTGTTATCGGGTCATGCCTTTCGGGTTAAAGAATGCTGGCGCCACCTACCAACGCGCTATGGTCACATTATTCCACGATATGATGCATAAAGAAGTGGAGGTGTATGTGGATGATATGATCATCAAATCCAGGGGAGAAGAGAGCCATGTGCAGGTGATGAGGAAAGTATTCGAGAGACTCAGGAAATATCAGCTGAAACTGAACCCTGCCAAATGCATATTCGGAGCTAGATCTGGGAAATTGTTGGGATTCATAGTGAGCGAGAAAGGGATAGAAGTTGATCCGGACAAAGTTCGAGCCATTTAAGAGATGCCATCCCCAAGAACAGAAAGGGAGGTGCGCAGTTTCCTGGGGAAGTTGAACTACATATCAAGATTTATTTCCAATCTCATGGCTAAAGCTGAGCCTATTTTTAGACTACTCCGAAAGAACAACACCACTCAATGGGATCCCATTTGTCAAGAGGCTTTCAAGAAAATCAAGCAGTATCTGTCCAACCCACCAGTATTGGTTCCGCCGGTGGCAGGAAGGCCCCTGATTCTGTATATGGCAGTCCAACAAAGCTCAATGGGATGTGTTTTGGGGCAACATGATGATACCGGCCGAAAGGAAAGGGCTATTTATTACCTGAGCAAAAAGTTCAATGATTGTGAGTCAAGGTACTCTTTTCTAGAGAAAACTTGATGCGCTGCTAGCTCGACAAAGAAATCGCCTCAAACACTACATGTTGAATCACAAGACATGGCTCATCTCCAGGATGGATCCTATTAAATATGTATTCGAAAGCCCATTTGTGCCAGGAAGGATAGCCAAATGGCAGGTCATACTCTCCCAATATGACATTGTTTATATGACCCGGAAAGCAGTCAAAGGTAGCGTGATCGCCGATCTCCTAGCAGAAAACCCTATCCAGGATTATGAAGCTCTGGATTTTGAATTCCCTGATGAGCATATTAACGAAGTGGAAAATGACGGAAAAGAATCTGCTGATGTATGGGAAATGTATTTTGACGGAGCTGTCAATTTGTCCGGTAATGGAATCGGAGCTGTATTGGTATCCCCGGATGGAAAACACTTCCCGATAGCTATCAAGTTGAGATTTGACTGCACCAACAATGTCACAGAATACGAAGCTTGTGTGATGGGTCTACAAGCTACTATCGAAATGAAGGTCAGGAAGTTGGAGGTATATGGAGACTCAGCCCTGATCATTTATCAAGTCAAGGGAGAATGGCAAACTAAGGATCCGAAGCTAATCCCATATCAGAAGTACTTACTAGAGTTGATTAAGAAGTTCAAAGAAATCTCTTTCACTCACCTTAGTCGAGACAAGAATCAATTTGCAGACGCCTTAGCCACCCTGGCTGTTATGGCTCAAATGGAAGAAGGGCAGACGACTCAGGTATTAAAGATTAAAGCAAGGAATGAGCCGGCATACTGCTTCATGATCGAAGAAGAACCTGATGGTAAACCTTGGTATCATGACATCTTGCTTTACATCAGAACCAGAGAATTCCCTCCAGGGGCAAGCAGAAATAAAAGGAGAATGATCCGGAGATTAGCCTTGGGATACTTCCCCAGTGGAGAAACCCTATACAAGAGGAGCTCCAACGGCGAATTGTTGAGATGTGTGGATGCAAAAGAGGCGAAGAGAATCCTTTTCGAGACTCATGAAGGAAACTGTGCAACCCATGCCAATGGGCATATGATGGCTAAGCAAATCATGAGACGGGGGTATTTTTGGACTACCATGGAAAAGGATTGTGTCAAGTATTTCTGAAAGTGCCATAAGTGTCAAATCTACACGGATCCGATAAACGTTCCGCCTCACTAATTATTCAACCTTGTTTCACCATGGCCTTTCGCAATGTGGGGCATTGATGTGATTGGTCCCATCAACCCTAAGGCATCCAATGGGCATAGATTTATCCTGGTGGCTATCTATTATTTTTCTAAATGGGTCGAAGCGACATCATATGCTCACATTACACAAAACACATTTCTCAAATTCCTCAGAAATAATATCATCTGCCGGCACGGCCTCCCCAATGAAATCGTCACTGACAACGCCAAGAATTTGAATGGTCCGAAGATTTAGAAATTATGTGATCAATACAAGATCCGACATCTCAATTCCTCCCCATACCGTCCCCAGATGAATGGAGCGGTGGAAGCTGCAAACAAAAATCTCAAAAGAATAATCCAGAAAATGACGATCACTTATAGGGATTGGCATGATATGCTCCTCACGCCTCTTCACGCATACCGACTTCCGTAAGGACATCAACCGTGCAACTCCATACTCGTTGGTTTATGGGATGGAGGTCAGATACCTATCGAAGTTGAAATTCCTTCCCTAAGGATTCTGAAGGAATCGGGGATTGATGAGTCAGAGTGGATCCAGTCGAGGTTGGATCAATTAAACTTGCTGGACGAGAAGAGGCTAGCAGCAGCATGTCATGGGCAGTTATACCAGAGGAGAATGGCCAGGGCATTTGACAAAAGCATTCGCCCACGCGAATTTCAACCTGGGGACCTAGTTCTGAAGAAAGTGCTTCCGAATCAAAACGATCCCCGGGGTAAATGGTCACCAACCCACGAGGGACCCTATGTGGTTAAAAAAGCATTTTCTGGGGGGGCCTTGATCTTGACCCAAATGGACGGTGAAGAATTCCCAAGACCTGTGAATGCCGACACCGTCAAAAGATACTACGCCTAAAAAAAAAAAAAAAAAAAAAAAAGGGGTAGGGGCGAAAACCCGAAAGGGCGCTCCTAGCAAAATGTGTGAAAGAAGGTGAAAACCCTGGAAGGGCGCTTTCTGTAAAATGAGTGAGGAATGAAAACCCGAAAGGGCGTCCTGAAAGAGCGAGCAAAAAAAAAAAATCTAGGGGTGAAAACCCGAAAGGGCATCCCAAGAACCAAAAGGGAGAAATAAGGAATGGGGCATGAAACCAAGAATGGAAAGAAACCATCATGCCATGAGACTTCAGAGTACGGGAAATAATGGCAGTTAGGGGACTTCAAAGCTAACTACAAGGAATATGTGAGATCTATCCTTGTACCCTTTTTCTTTGAAACTCTATCTTTGTTTTTCTTAAAACCATAATAAAGTCATACTTTATTCACTCTGCTTTTATCTTTCCCTTATACTCACTCTTTAACATTATCCTTCTACAATCTTCTTTATTTAATGCGCTCTTAATCAGTTAAAATTTTTGCCATAAGATTAGAATTTGAAAATTGATAACCTCACGTACTTTACTATGAGATTTGCAGGGAATGGCCTAAAAAAAAAAAAAAAAAAAAAACTAGAGGTGAAAACCTGGAAGGGCGCTTCTAGTCAAATGGACGAAAGGAAAGTGAAAACCCTTAAGGGCGCTTTTCGCAAAAATAAGGAGAAAGTCAAGAACGTAAAAGGAGCATCCGAAGAAAGGAGGTCGTAGGTCAAGTCTTGTAACTCATCCTCCATTAATCATTGGCCTTCAGGGATCCTGTTAAGTACACTTCATCAGGGAAGAACTTCTCGTGACGGGATTAGACTTGCTTTGTAAGTTGATTTTAATTTCCTGCATTTTAAATTTCCTGTTATCAACCTCTGGTTCCTTGATCTAAGTTGATTTTAATTTTCAGCATTTTAAATTTCCTGTTATCAACCTCTGGTTCCCTGATCTAAGTTGATTTTAATTTTCAGCATTTTAAATTTCCTGTTATCAACCTCTGGTTCCCTGATCTAAGTTGATTTTAATTTTCAGCATTTTAAATTTCCTGTTATCAACCTCTGGTTCCCTGATCTAAGTTGATTTTAATTTTTAACATTTTAAATTTCCTGTTATCAACCTCTAGTTCCCTGATCTAAGTTGATTTTAATTTTCAGCATTTTAAATTTCCTGTTATCAACCTCTGGTTCTCTGATCTAAGTTGATTTTAATTTTCAGCATTTTAAATTTCCTGTTATCAACCTCTGGTTCCTTGATCTAAGTTGATTTTAATTTTCAGCATTTTAAATTTCCTGTTATCAACCTCTGGTTCCTTGATCTAAGTTGATTTTAATTTTCAGCATTTTAAATTTCCTGTTATCAACCTCTGGTTCCTTGATCTAAGTTGATTTTAATTTTCAGATTTTAAATTTCTGTTATCAACCTCTAGTTCCCTGATCTAAGTTGATTTTAATTTTTAGCATTTTAAATTTCCTGTTATCAACCTCTGGTTCCCTGATCTAAGTTGATTTTAATTTTCAGCATTTTAAATTTCCTGTTATCAACCACTGGTTCCTTGATCTAAGTTGATTTTAATTTTTCAGCATTTTAATTTTCCTATTATCAACCTCTAGTTCCTTGATCCAAGTTGATTTTAATTTTCAGCATTCTAAATTTCCTGTTATCAACCTCTGGTTCCTCGATCCAAGTTGATTTTAATTTTCTAGCATTTTAACTCTTGTTACCAATCTCTAGGTCACTAACTTAAGTAGGCTTTAGTTCCCTAACCTTGAACACCTAATCGCCCAAAATATGGGTCTGAATCTTTACATAATTCCTACACGGGAAAATTTTTCCCTTTAATAGAAATTATGTAAAGAGGGGCAGCTGTCGACACCATATTTTGGCCGATCCCCAGAATCAATAAATTTCAAAATCGATCCCCAGCATTAAGTCTCCCTTTGCTAGCCAATTACATTTCCGATCTCTCCTCAAAAGGAATTGAATCAATACTAAGTCCCCATGTCATTTAAAGCCTCATCGACCTCTCAAACCAACTGTCAAATCTCCTGACTAGTCAATTACATTTCCGATCTTTCTTGTCAAACGAGATTCAACCAACATTAGGCCTTCGTGCCACCAGTCTTATTGCCGATCTCTCATTCAAAAGTTTGGGAATAATAAAGTCAAGGTTTCGATCCGGTTTAATGATGATCCCGATCTTAAGTGTTCAAGTCAAATTTCCAATTTTAATCAAGTCCCGTTTAGCGTTGGTTCCCTGCCGATCTCATGCTTATTGTGTTTTTCGACCTCTTATACTTGGATTAATAATCACTTTTAGTTGTTTTAATATGCTCAGACAATCAAGTGCTTAAGTAATTTAGAGATTTTCCGATCACATCCATTCACTGAACAAAAAGGGAATTTCATTTCATATTAAAATTTGTACAAATCATTCGGCTGGAGGATTATCCCCAGCCTGATCTACATTTTGCTCACTTCCTCTCTCACTCTCAGCCTCCTCCTCGCTTTCCTCTTCGTCTTGGGGAGCCAGGTCAACCATCCAGGAGAAGTCCTCCTCGGGATAACGCTTCTTGAGCTCGGCCAGGAGATCCCTGTGAGCATTCACATAAGCACCGGCCTCCCTTGTCACCGCTTCTTCTTCTTTCGCTTTGAGCTCCTCAGTGAGGTGAGCAACTTCACCGGCCCGGAGCGCTTGAACTTCTTCAAGAACATGGGTTCGCTCGGCCAGAATATGAGCTTGCTCGGCCAGCTTATCCTCGTAGAACTTCATCTGTCCCTCAATTTTAGATATGCAGTTCTGAGTGGATGAGAGTTGGGATCGGAGGGAAGCCACTTCATGACCCATCTTCTCGACCTCCTTACCCAGGTGGTGGGCCTTCTCCCGGACAATGTGCTGGTTCACCAAGCACTCCACGTTCAGGCTCATAGATCTAGTCAGGATGTCATCGAGATTATCCGGAGATAGCCTATCCCGATCTTCCCGAAGGTAGATGGAGGACCCCAAGACCTTAGCAAAACCCGGGTTCTCTCGAACAGTGTGGTTCTTCTCCAGCGAGTGGATCAAGACTTGGGCACCGCGGGAAAGGGTCCTTACAGGAGGTTGAGAAGGACCCCCTTCCGTGCTCGAAGCGACTGGAGGAGGCGGAGGCGGAGGCGGCTCTTCTTGGCGAGGAGGAGATTGGATCACTTCTACCTCGGGGATCGGCTGCCTCGAAGGTTGAGATGAGCCCCCTTGCATTTCCTCAGCTTCATGCCTGGGTGTCTGGAGCAGCTCGGATCGCTTCATCTCCTCCACTTTCTGGGAGACCTCTCTCTTTCGCTTTCGGCTCTCCTTGGAAGCATCGCCGCTTGCCATACCTGCACAAAGAAGAGGTCAGTGAGATCGCTAAGGTCCAAAGATCTGAGATAAAGAAAATACCAATGTCGAGGTCAGAGAGCTGAAGCCCCCGATCTTTGCCAGTGATCAACTCCATTGTCCAGTGATGCAGTTCGGCAGTCACTGCATCCAAACAAGAGAACTTGTCTCGGCCCGCCTGATCTTTCAGCTCCATCACCATCAGGCCTTCTTCCCTATTCAAGGTGAGGCGCTTCGGAATTAACGGGCCTTGGTGTAGCCAGCTACGAGGGAAACCTTCAAAGCCGTTCAGAATTTTGCTCCTTAGAATGAATAAGTGATTCTTCCAATTCTTCGGGGAGGAGGGCAGATTGGTGAAAGCCCGCAATGCGGCTTCGCCTGGAAAAACCAATACTCGTCGTCCTTTTGATGAGTTAATCTATGCAATTCGGCGAATACCTTAGCTGTAGGACGAAATCCCTTAGCTCGGCAGAGGCCTCTGAAGGCCACTAGGATCCGCCATGAGTTCGGGTGGACTTGGGCTTTGCACACCTGGTGAAATTTTAAGACTTCCTTGAAGAAGTCGTCAAGAGGGAACCACAGCCCGGCTTTTAGTTGCTCTTCGTATACTATAATCATGTCGTTCTCTTCGAAGAAGTGATCGGCTCGGAGATCACCGTGACACCGGATAAATTCGTATGAATTGGGCTCAATGTTGTACTCCTGGCTGAACGACTGCAGGTCGGTTTCTGTCACGATTGATGGCAGCTCGTCCATGGGAAGATTCTCTCTCCCTGAAGAAGGTACATGCCTTGATGGTGCTGCTTGCCCCCGAGCTGGAACAGGGACCCTAGGAGGTTCAGGTCGCACGCTTGGTCCGACCACCTCCACTTCATCAGATGACCACGAGATCTGAACGGAAGGGGGGCTTGCCGCTCTCTGACCCTCAGCGCCGCTCATTTTCAAAGGAAATAGAGAATTTAAACTAAAAAGAAAGATCAAAACCCTTACCGGAGTCTGATCGGTGTCGGAAGAACTTGAGAAAATGAGAGAATTTTGAAGATTGTTCGCGAGAGGCTGAAAATGACATAAGGGAGCAACTGGCTAACCCTTCCCCTATTTATACCCGTCCGAGCATTTAATGCTCATAATGTCCCAAGCGGCGCATCGATTAATGAGATCTGCCAGTCTTTTCTGACACGTCTCACGAATATTCCGGAGATTCCATAAAGAGATCGGCTAACTATAGAGCGGCAGATTAAGGTGTTTTGAATTACGGATCGGATAAGGTCATTCAAATTAAGAGTCGGATCGGGTAAATACTTCAGAGATCGGAAAATAACCAATGCAATAATAATAAAAATGATAATTGACAAAATAAAATTTTATTTCCAAAAGGTCGGATTACATCATTTGGGCGATCTCTAGAGATCGGATTACATTAAAGGTCTGATTACATCATTTGGGCGATCTCTAGAGATCGAATTACATTAAAGGTCTGATTACATCATAAGGGCGATCTTTAGAGATCGGTGGAACATCCTATCTAAAAGGCCTATGTCAAAGCCTAGTCTCGTGGCTGAGTCAAAAGATGTGTTTGACCAGGAGACCGGCTGTTGACATCGGATAGATGTACAGCTTAGATGGGGGGACTATGACTCTCATGAGAATGAGAGAGGTCGTCATCAAAGTTACCGCTCGAAACCGAGCCGCTGTCGGAACACTCAGTGTGGTGAGGAGCCAGATGAACGCCAAGGAGCAGTCACCGGTGTTAAGGGGAATATTAGCAGTCTTCTCACCCGAAATCAGTTCGCCATTTGTATCGGTCGAATGATTCGAGATCAATGAGATCGAGGTCCTCAATCCAGGTCGGTAAATTAGTTCGGTTCTCTCACGGTCATCAAATGAGGTTATCATAATTTCCCGTTCACCAGGATCATAAATTTTCAGGCAAGGAACAAAGAGGGCAACCGGAAAAAGATCAAAAGCGGTTATCATGTCCGGGATTATTGCCGGAGCAGCTAGAACAGGAAAATGAGGAGAAAAGGGGAGAGAATCAAATGCAGAAGGTTTCCCTGTTGAAGGTATATATAGAGGAGGTCCGAGCATTTATTGCTAAGCAGAAAACGAAGCGGACGCCTCGAGAATTGAGGGAAATAAATGCTTTGACTGGACCGAACCCGATAAAAGGGAAGATCGGAGTGATAGAGATCGGAAGAAGGGAGGCTGGCATGAAAGATCGGAAAAGGATCGTGTTAGAAAGATCGGAATGAAGGGGAGGTCGGAAGACAAAAGGGGTAAGACAACTCCCACTAACTGGAGCCGAGGTAGTTAAAGCGTTGCAGATAAGATCTCAACAGCACACCGCCAGGTGCCAGAGTATGTCATGATAGCGCTGTACATCCCAATCTCCACCGTTGATCTTACTTGTAAGGATGACCCCCGAGCCCTTGGATCAAAGAAGAAGATGACAAGACCAGCGCCTTTCACTCCTAGCCCTCGGATCGACCTTGACAAGAAAATTTTGGGCCATCAGATTAGAAGAGAGAAAGGACAAATATTCTGAAAGGAATCTCCGCGGTTCGTTCTAATTCTCTTTAATTCTTAAACCTTAGATCATGTCCTTTAAAATCCTGACCTTCCATCTCCCTCACAATGAATCCTGACCCTTCATGGAAAGCACCCAGTCCCTATAAATACCTGCATGAAAACTGTTCAAAGGACGGATAAAAAAAAAATAGTGAATATAGCGGAAGGACTCTAAAACTTAATTCAGTTCGTTACTCTGCTATTTTTGAGCTTTCATAAGAAAAACTTTTGAAACCAGTTTTCTGAAGTATTTTCTTGTAAAGGGATCTTTGAATATTGAAATTCTTCATTTTCAGTCCGTTCATTATCCTGTGACTCTCAGATTTTGTTATTTTTATTTCCACTCCCGTTGTCCAAGCTCAAATTCATTCAAACTCAGTTATTATAACCTGATTGCATTTCGGCAAAGTATCCTTCATTTCAAGGCGAACTTTAGCCCTCCGGCTATCAACCTGCAGTCCTATTACGTTTTGTGATTCCGTAGTTAGTTTAGTAGATTTGGCTTCCTACAGGTGAGTGTTTGTATTGCTGCTTTATCAAGTGCTCATTTTATTTTATGTATTTCTTTTATTTTTATGTTTGTGATTTTCACCAAGTTTATACGGCCTTAAAAAATGTGAAGAAGATCATTCTCGAGTTTACTTCTTTGTTAATCAGTCCATCCTTTTGTTAATCTTCGTTACTTCTAAATGCTGGAGTTCTGGTCTCGAGTAGCGTAGAAGTAGTTTGATAAAATGTAAGTAACTGTGTCTTAAGCATTTCTTTAAAATAATAGACGGTCTGAATAACAAGTCAGGAAAATAGTAAATTACTAGACTAACACAGAAGATAATTGGGTAAAATGTCATAAGGCAGAATAAAACCAAATCTAAGATAAATAAATGGAATAAATCGAGTATCAAAAAATACTGGCAAGGCTACCACATAGGAGATCGAAAAATTCTTTCTAATATCCCCTGTCTAGTCATAGGGTACCAATGACTTAAAAGAAGCCTTATTCTAATCCCCGGCATCTTTGAATGCCAGAACCCTTAGTTTTAGGCGCTTGTGATGTGTAGCTATAATCAGATTTCGAGAGGTCGGAAAAGTCCTTATCTGACTCCTATTAAAATAAAAGAGATCGGAGGAGAGTTCTTATCCGATTCTCAAATCAAATTTTAACAAATATTTATAAAGAGATCGGAGGAGAGTTCTTATCCGATTCTCAATCCAAAAACTCTAATTTTAATCTAAAAGAGATCGAAGGAGAGTCCTTATCTGATCTCCAATCGAAATTTTAATTTAAAAGAGATCAGAGGAGAGTTCTTATCCGATTCTCAACCATAATTTTAGCAGACATTTAAAAGAGACCGGAGGAGAGTTCTTATCCGATCTTCAATCCATAATTTTAAAAGAGATCGGAGGAGAGTTCTGATCTGATCCTCAGTCCATAATCTTAATAGATCTTTAAAAGAGATCGGAGGAGAGTTCTTATCCGATTCTCAATCCAAAAACTCTAATTTTAACCTAAAAGAGATCGGAGGAGAGTTCTTATCTTATCTCCAATCGAAATTTTAATTAAAAAGAGATCGGAGGAGAGTTCTTATCCAATTCTCAAATCAAATTCTAATAAATATGCAAAATGACCCCTTAAACAAAACTGATACGCAACAGTAACTCACTAAGGGTCGACCTATTTATTTATGTATCTGGGTAACCCGAATCGGTGAAAAATCAAATATTCCCTTTTACCAAGAGGATTAACATCTCCATTCGAACCTCCTAACTATCAATTCTAGTTTATAAAGAGCTTGAAGTTAAATCTGCTTACCCTCATTGAGGGACGAGGTGGGGTGCCTAACACCTTCTCCACCCGTTTACGGACCCCGAACCTAGAATCTCTATTTTTGAAGTGGTTTCATTTTAATTTATTTTTGCAAATGGTTTTCTTTAATTTCCCTCAAAATTAAAGTGGCGACTCCTCATTCTTTCCCACTTCGGTGAGGGTTCGTTCAGGCGACCGCAAAACCCCTTGCGACATGAATTTCTAGTGATACTGTTTGGGTTAACAAATACACCAGCAGCATTTATAGACCTTATGAACTGTATCTTTCATCCATATTTAGATCGGTTTGTAGTGGTCTTTATTAATGATATTCTGATGTATTCTAAGACCAGGGAAGAACATGATGAACATTTAAGGATTATTCTGCAAACTTTGCTAGAAAAGAAGTTGTATGCTAAGCTGTCCAAGTGTGACTTCTGGATGATTGAAATCTCTTTCCTTGGACACATAGTATCAGCAAAGGGGATTAGAGTGGATCCCAAGAAGATAGACGCAGTGATGGAATGGAAGCCTCCCAGAAATACAACTGAGGTCAAAAGTTTCTTGGGATTAGCTGGGTATTGGTTATTATAAAAGATTTGTGAAGGGGTTCTCTCTTATAGCTGCTCCAATGACTAAGTTGTTACACAAGATTGTGAAATTTGGCTGGAACGACAAGTGCCAAGCCAGTTTTGAGAGGCTGAAGGCTATGTTGTGAAGCACAGCAGCACACAGCCAGTGTCGGGAAAAGACTTTGTGGTCTACAGTGATGCCTCGCATAATGGGCTAGGGTGTATATTGATGCAAGAGGGGAAAGTGGTTGCCTATGCTTCTAGGCAGTTAAGGCCACATGAACAGAACTACCCTACTCACGACTTAGAGTTAGCAGCAATTATCTTCGCACTGAAGATATGAAGGCATTATTTTTATGGTGAAAAATGCTACATTTATATAGACTACAAGAGTCTAAAATATTTGCCAACCCAGAAGGAGCTCAATCTTAGACAGAGGCGATGGATTGAGTTCCTAAAGGACTATGATTGTGTGATAGATTACCATCCTGGGAAGGTAAATGTAGTTGCTGATGCCTTGAGCAGAAAATCCATCATAGCTTTAAGATCACTAAATGCTCGTCTGTCCTTAGCTCAAGATGGAGCTATTTTGGATGAGTTACAAGTGAGGCCATACCTGTTACAACAAATACAAAATGGGTAGAAAGCCGATGAAAAATTAATGGCTATTATGGGTAAAATTCCAAAAGGGAAAGAAACTGATTATAAGGTGAAAGCAGATGGGTGTCTATACTACAGAGGAAGAGTGTGTGTACCAGATGATGGGAAACTGAAGACTAGTATTCTAAAAGAAGCACATACTAGTGTTTATGCTATGCACCCGGGAAGTACAAAAATGTATAATGATTTGAAGCCTCATTATTGGTGGCCTAGTATGAAGAGGGATATAGCTGACTATGTGACTAAGTGTTTGACATGTCAGCAAGTTAAAGTAGAACATCAAGTTCCATCAAGGTTGCTACAGCCTATAAGCATACCTAAATGGAAATGGGACCGGGTTACTATGGATTTTGTTAGTGGTCTACCTCTCACCCAGAAGAAGCATGATGCAGTATGGGTGATAGTGGACAGATTGACAAAGTCAGCACATTTTCTGCTAGTTAGGACTGACTACTCACTGGAGAAGCTAGCAGAATTGTATATCAGTGAGATAGTTAGACTGCATGGAATCCCACTTTCCATCATATCTGACCGAGACCCAAGGTTTACATCAAGATTTTGAAAAAAGTTGCAAGAAGCCTTAGGCACACAGCTCCGCTTTAGCACGGCTTTTCATCCTCAGACGGATGGACAGTCAGAATGAGTAATCCAGGTAAACCTAAAAACTAATTAAATTTTTATAACTAATAAATTGAAATGGCAGTAACAATGTGAATTATGTAATAGATCCTGGAGGATATGCTGAGGAGTTGTGTCATTGAGTTTGAGGGGAGTTGGGATAGATATCTCCCACTGGCAGAATTTGCATATAATAATAGCTATCAAGCTAGCATTCAAATGGCCCCATATGAAGCACTGTATGGGAGGAAGTGTAGAACCCTAGTATGTTGGACTGAATTAGGCGAAGATAAGCTGGTAGGACCAGACCTGGTGAAACAGACTAAGGAGAAAGTGAAGATAATGAAAGCTAACTTGAAGGTTGCCTCAGATAGACAGAATGTGACACCCCTTACCCGTCTACAGTGTAGCCGAGCAAGTTATGCTACTCAGTGTGCCGGAGCACCAATTTATGTTTCTATTACAATTTATCCCTTTATAATTCATTTATTTTCAATTTTGATAAATCTGAATTTATTTGCAAATTTTTATAGAAAATCCGACAGAGTGCCGGCTGTAAATTGGAAAAACAGTTCTTCTGATCCTGTTTAAAAACACTTCCAAAATAATTTCCAAATCCAAACTCCATTATAGACATTCAAGTCAATCTCAAAATCTTAATCTCAAATCACAATACTATTTTCAAAACTTTTCTGTTCACTTTATCACTTGAAGCATATTCACAAATAATTCTCAACATTTCATTTATCAACATACATAATGCAGAAAAATCTCAATAATATGAAATTTCATATGTTTACATTAATACATAATTACAGGAGTTTATAGTTACAATCCAAACTAATACAAAATGCCTAAAATACAAAATGCTCCCAAAATCCTATGTCCTACCATATACACTGCAGGTATGAGGTGACTCGGGACTCCGGATGCAAATCTAAAGGCTCACCCGGTCTGATGTCTGCTGGGCTCACCAGCTAGGTCTCCGGTACCTGCGCATGGCAAAAGCGACGCGCTAAGCAATTCTGCTTAGGGGTGATAATATAAAATAAAATAAAATAAAACGAATATGCAGAATGTGTGTTTACATTTTTGGTAGACTTAACTTCTGATATTATTTGCATTATTATTCGATTAAAATTTTGTAAGGTTTATTATCATTGCCCGAGTAACCCATACTAATTGACTGGACTGGATAAACGGGTAAACTGGCACTAGGCACTAAGTACCTCAGACCATCACATCATCGGTCACATTGTGTCTCCCGGTGTGCAATAGAACAGCTAATAAGCTGTAATAATTATCAAGGTTAAAACCCAAGTATATCAACTCAAATAACATAGCCAAAGGCTATTATATCACAGAATGGCATGGGAAGCCATGAAACATAGAATGGCATGAAGCTATATGCAGTACTGCTAACAGAACCCTATTGGCATGCCGAGCTATCCAAACTAATCTTGTTAGGTATACTAGGGCATTTTACACTTTTGAGTTTTACAATTTTTGAATTTCAAGTTTTGGTGTTACTATTCACTTCATTAGTCAACCAAAATGTTGACTTTTGCATTGACAATAGGTACATTGGTTTTAATACTCCCAACATACCACATTTTGCATTCAAAATTTATTGGTATTGTTTGCCAATACCATTTTTAAGCTTAATGTTAATTAAGCAAAATTTTCAGTTTTCATGCTTTATTTTTACTGTTCTATTAGTCATTTTTTCATTAGGAATTTTGCAAAATGATCAACATGAAAGTTGTTCCTTATTTTGTCTAGTTGAATTTCGTTTTTTGAACCACTCCATTTGGAGTTTTGTAGCTCAAGTTATGGTCCAAAAACCATAACTGGCCGGATTGAAATTTTTTCTGGACTGACCATATCTACAATGCAGTGAACAGTGACTGCAACTCACTTGTTGGATAGGTTTTGTTCATAATTTGGGTTAGGTTCCTTCATGAAAGTTGTTGGTCTATATCTCAGCTTATTGCTACTAAAGTTTTAGGTCAATTGGACCTTTCTACATTGAGTTATGGCCAAATGAACAATCAATGTTCACTGTTCATTTGGTCATTCTGCAGAAACAGACTGCAGGTCATATGAAATTAGGGCAAGCTTTTAGTCCACTTGGTTTGGTTTTATGGGCATGGTTTCTTCACCAAAGTTGTGCCATTATGTGTCTAGTTTCATGTCCAATTGTCCTTGCACCAATTGAACCTCTACAATTCAAGTTATGGCTGCCCAAACCTGCTAGACTCAAGTCCAATTCTGCAGGTCACTCCATTCTGCAGGTCACTTTCATGGCAGCCACACCAAACCCAATCCCATCATTCAACACACTTCATTTTTTATTTAAACAGAACTAAATGGTCACTAATTGACCATTACAACCTATTTTCATCATCACATGGTCAAAATCCCATTTTTCCACCCCAAACCCTAACTCACACATTACCTTTCATGCATTTTCATTGCATTTCTTCAATCCACTTAGTAAATACATATTATGGGCAGCCATGATAGTCTTTTAATTTCATTAAACTCAACACAATCAAACCCATGGCTACCAAAAATATAGGGTTTACATACAAATGGTATTCAACAATTTTTTTTCTTTGTAATTTACACTCATTCAAAGTCCTTATCATGAATTTAAAGTAAAATTCATGGTTAGGTCACTAACCTCAAAGGAGTGAGATTTTCCCACTTGTTAAAACTCTTGTTTTCCTCTTCTTTTTGCTCCCAAAAGGATCACCAAGGTGTAGGAGCAAGTTTTTGTGTTGAGAAATTTAAGTTTTAATGGATGAAAACCCAAGAAATCAAGCTTGGGTAAAGCTTGGTTATGGAGGGCTATGGTGGGAGAGGTGATGCCAAGAAGAAGAAGTAGAGTGTTCTGATTTTTTTGCTTCACTTTCTGCCCATTTAGTCTCTTTTATATACCTTGGTGACATGTGTCAACACTTGATTGGTTTGGAGACTTTTAATGACATCCTTATGATGTCATAATTTCAATTTCTTTCATTTTTCCATCCTTTTCTTGTCCAATTAATTTCAATTAAATTTTTAACAACATTTTTAATCATATTTTATGTTATATAAATTATTTATTTAACTGGACAAGTTGGCCCAAAAATCATCTCTGAACACGAAATGACCAAAATGCCCTCCGTTTGGCTTAACGGGCCAAAATTGTCTTTACCGATTGAAAAATTTTTCTAAGTATTTTCTTGGCATTATAATGCCATAAGAACCTCAATGACCCTTCTCTAGAGTCCCAAAAATTATTTTATAATTTTTCCTAAATTTTTTTTTATTAATATTTGAGTTAATTTTTGGTTCCTTACTTTAGTTTAAATATTTTTCCGAACGTTCTAGCTGTTCGGACCGACACTGGTCACCAGAATAGTAGACTATACGAACTAGCTAAAATGAGGATGTTATAACTCTTTCCCTCTAATAAAAATTTCGTCCTTGAAATTTACCTGATGCAACAGTTGAGGGAACTGTTGCCTCATTATCTTTTCACTTTCCCTAGTTGCCTCTTCAGTGTTATGGTGCCTCCAAAGCACTTTCACCAGTGGAATTTGTTTATTTCTCAGTTCCTTCACTTCCCGAGCTAGGATCTGTATAGGTTCCTCTGTATATGTCAAGTCCGATTGGATTTCAATCTCTTCCATGGAAATGACATGTGAAGGGTCTGAACGATATCTTCTCAACATAGAAACATGGAATACATTGTGTGTTTTATCCAGTGCTGGTAGTAAAGCTAGCCGATAGGCCACTGGTCCCACACGTTCAATGACTTCATATGGGCCAATGAACCTAGGGCTTAACTTATCCTTTCTTCCAAATCTTAATACTTTCTTCCATGGTGAGACTTTGAGAAACACTTTATCGCCAACTGCATACTCTATTTCTTTTCTCTTCAAGTCGGCATATGATTTTTGTCTATCTGAGGCAACCTTCAGATTAGCTTTTATTATCTTCACTTTCTCATCAGTCTGTTTCACCAGGTCTGGTCCTACCAGCTTATCTTCGCCCAATTCAGTCCAACACACTGGGGTTCTACATTTCCTCCCATACAGTGCTTCATACGGAACCATTTGAATGCTAGCTTGGTAGCTATTGTTATATGCGAATTCTGCTAGTGGGAGGTATCTATCCCAACTCTCCTCAAACTCAATGACATAACTCCTTAGCATATCCTCCAGGATCTATCACGTAATTCACATTGTTACTATCATTTTAATTTATTATTTGCGATAATTCAATTAGTTCTTAGGTTTACCTGGATTACTCGTTCTGACTGTCCATCCGTCTGAGGATGAAAAGCCGTGCTAAAATGGAGTTGTGTGCCCAAGGCTTCTTGCAACTTTTTCTAGAATCTCGATGTAAACCTTGGGTCTCAGTCAGATATGATGGAAAGTGGGATTCCATGCAATCTAACTATCTCACTGATATACAATTCTGCTAGCTTCTCCAGGGAGTAATCAGTCCTAACTGGTAGAAAATGTGCTGACTTTGTCAATCTATCCACTATCACCTACACTGCATCATGCTTCTTCTGGGTGAGAGGTAGACCACTTACAAAATCCACGGTGACCCGATCCCATTTCCATTTAGGTATGCTTATAGGCTGTAGCAATCCTGATGGAACTTGATGTTCTACTTTGACTTGCTGACATGTCAAACACTTAGTCACATAGTCAGCTATATCCCTCTTCATACCAGGCCACCAATAATGAGGCTTCAAATCATTATATATTTTCATGCTTCCCAGGTGCATAGCACAAACACAAGTGTGTGCTTCTTTTAGAATACTAGTCTTCAGTTCCCCATCATCTGGTACACATACTCTTCCTCTGTAGTACAGATACCCATCTACTTTCACCTCATATTCAGTTTCCTTCCCCTCGGGAATTTTATCCACAATGGCCATTAGTTTTTCATCTGCCCTCTGCCCATCTTGTATCAGCTGTAGCAGGGTTGGCCGCACTTGCAACTCAGCCAAAATAGCTTCATCTTGAGCTAAGGACAGACAGGCATTTAGTGATCTTAAAGCTGTGATGGACTTCCTGCTTAAAGCATCAGCAACTAAATTTGCCTTCCCAGAATGATAATCTATCACACAATCATAGTCCTTTAGGAACTCAATCCATCGCCTCTGTCTAAGATTGAGCTCCTTCTGGGTTGGCAAATATTTTAGACTCCTGTGGTCCGTATAGATGTAGCATTTTTGTGACACCCCTTACCTGACTACAGTGTAGCCGAGCAAGTTATGCCACTCAATGTGCCGGAGCACTCTATTTTATCTGATTTCATTACAGTCCTTGATTTATTTATTCAAAAACTTTATTGAAGATTTAGGCTATTTTTACTTTTATCAAAATCTAACTAAATTGGAAATTTTAAAAATTTTAACGATAATCCGACAAAGTGTCGATTGTAATTTTGACTATGAGTTCTCAACTGCCAAAGACAATTTCAATATATACTCAATTTCTCAAACTTAATAGTCTCAAAAATTTTCAAACATAATGTATCTCAATACAGTATCCAGATTTCTTAGAAATCTCATTAGATTTTCAATATCTCAATATTCACAAGTATAATCTCATTATAACTCAAATTCAATTCACATACTAAAATACTTACTTTGAATAGCTTCCATAATTCATAGGTTAATTACATGAGTTTATTTTGTACAAGATATACAAATAATTTACAATGTGCTAGGAATGAACAATATACATAACATGTATAAAATGAGCCCTATCTACATGCATGAGAGGTGACAATCTTGAACTCTTCTAACACTCACGAATCTGATCCGACTCCAAAATCTCGAGGTTTTACTGATGACTGCGCGAGGAAGCAATTCCATCGCGCTAAGCATTTCGCTTAGTGGTGCAATAATATAACGAAGTAATATATACAAGTAAAGAAAGAAATAAATGATAATTCAGATACTCAAGAATCAATTAAAGTTGGTATTTCTAGTATCAACGATCTTATATACTAGTTTGTTCCTCTTTGGAAGTGCTTAGTTTATAACTTTTGATAATACTAGCGGTATATAATTTATTCTATCGTATTGTATTTCAAGTCTATTGATTCTGCAATTTATATTTTTGTTATGTTTCTTTGCTAATCTCTTTTGCTTATTCATTCAATACTTAATTTAATTCTTTGGATTTTCATTATACTTAACTTAACTTATTGAATTGAATAATACTTTAATTGATTGCCCAAGTAACCTATACTTCATTGACTGACACCAGTGTGTTTTTGGACAAGTGGTGCCTCGGAATCATACCATGGGCCTTGAGCGTCAATCATGTATGCATCGATTATGGCTAAAAGCCATGATATCACATAATCGGGCATAAAAGCCATGAATACAGCATAAAAGCCATGAATACGGGCATAAAGCCATGAATACGGGCATAAAGCCTTTGTGATGCTACTAAAACAATACTCTATCGGCATGCCAAACTATCCAAACCAATCTTGTTAGGTATACTAGGGCATTTGATACTTTAAAATATTAATATATTGTGCTTTATGACTTCATTATTTCATGATAAATTTCAATCATAATTCATACATTCATTTGATCATTTATATGATCACAATTCACATCAATTATCCTTTTATACCATTGCACTCAAAATACTTCTCCTCTTTACAATAATGAGAACTAATATCTCATTCATACATTAATATGGTTTATTTATCCATTCATTATGTTATTCATATTGATCCCAATTCTAAACAATGGTTCACATGTACCATTGTATTCAAAACATTTTTCCTTTCTCATTTATACATTCTAGAGTCTACTTATGTAATTACAAATTTTATACTTCAAGTTGAGTTACTAATATTTTATGAATTCCATTTGTGATGGGCATATATGCCCTAACTATCTATTCACATCAATTAGGTGACTTATTTTTCATGTTTCAAGTAATCCATGAATATTTCATGGATTTCAAATTTATGGCCTAAATTTCTTTTTAAAAATTTTGACTAGGATGCATAGTCCATATTTTTCATACAATTCTAAGCATTTAAGCTTAGAATTGGTTCTAGGTCTTCATCTTAATTTACTAATCATTTTGATTACTATTCACCTTACTAGTCAACCAAAATGTTGACCTTTTTATACTTAATGAATATATTAATTCTTATTACACCAAGATCCCACATTTTGAGTTTTACATTTGCTAGTATTAATTGCCAATTGCAATTTAAAGTCCCCTAGATGCATTTCTAATTTCAAATTTTGAATTTCAAGTTTTGGTGTCACTATTCATTTCATTAGTCAACTAAAATGTTGACTTTTGCATAAACAATAGGTACATTAGTTTTAATACTCCCAACATACCACATTTTGTATTCAAAACTTGTTGGTTTTGGTCACTTTCTCAAAGCTTAGGTCATTTTGGCAAAATTGCCAATTTTCGGTTTTGGTGCTCCGAAGTTGTACAGTTTCATTGGTCGATTTACTATTGAAATTTGACAAAACTTCATTCATAGAAAATGTTCCTTATTTTGTCTAGTTGAATTTCTTTTTTTGAATCACTCCATTTGGAGTTTTGTAGCTCAAGTTATGGCCAAAATAAGTTGAGATTTTGGGTTTTGTGATTTTGGTCCAAATTTGGTCAGTAATTTGACCAAGTTAAGTTCATAATTTGATCTAACTTTCTTCATATGAAATGTTCTACTATGCCTTAGGTTTCCATCGGTTCAAGAATCGCCTAAATCCGAGTTTTCTCGAGAGAGTTATAGCCATCCAAACATTACTGCTCAAATGAAAATCTGCAGAGTTGCAGGTTTGAACAGTAAATGTGACTGCCATTTGGGTTAGGTTCTGGTCATAATTTGGGGTAGGTTTCTTCATGAAAGTTGTTTGCCTATGTCTTAACTTGTTACTGTAAAACTTTCAGATCAATTGACCAAATCTAGAGTGAGTTATGGCCAAATGAACAGTTACTGTTCATTTGGTCATTTGCAGTCTTTGTTGCGGGATCCGGATTGGGGCCAAGTTTTGGTCCACTTTCTTTGGTATTTTGGGCATGGTTTCTTCAGCAAAAATGTGCCATTATAAGACTAGATTCATGACCAGTTGGACAAACACCAATTGGACCAACACAGCCCAAGTTATGTCAGTGTAATTGGACTGACTTTTCCCCGCTGCCCTAGGGCAGCCTACATCGTCACTTTGCAATCCTATTTTTCAGTCCAATTCATGGTCAACATACCTAAAATGGTCACTAATTGACCACTAAAATTTCCATTACTCAATTCAAATGCCAAGTCCAATTTTCACCCTTAAAACCCTAATTTCTCATTGCAATTCACCCATACACCTTAGTTACACACTTCCATTCATTATATATGTGTTTATACACTTTATACATAAAGTCTAACTCATTCTAAGTCCATCATCAACTCTCAATCCTATTCCTTCCTTAGGGCAGCTGAAATCCATGGTATGTATACACATGAATTTAGTCCATTTAACTTACAATTTCATACTAAATTCAAGTCCTTAACATGGAAATAAAGGAATATTAGCATAAGTAAGCACTAACCTTGAATAGGGCAGAATTTCCCAACTCAAAACTTCACTTTCTTTCCTCTTCTTGGCTGCCAAACACTCTCCCAAGATGAGTGGACAAATTTTAATGAAAAGAAGAAGAGATTTTATGGTGGGAAGTGAAGGGAATCAAGCTTGAAACAAGAGCTTCAATGGAGGGAGAGGGGAAGATGGGTTTCACGTCTTGAGGAAGAAGAAGAAGAAAAAAAAATGACCAGAATTTTTGGTCTTCTTTGACTCTTTTAAGTGTTTTAATAAAGCTTATTAACTTGTGATTGGTTGGGAGTGAGTGAGTGACATCATGTGATGTCATTATTTGCATTATTTTGATTTTTCTTTGCTTTTCTACCACATTTCAATTTAATTTTTAGCAATATTTCTTCATATTTTATGTCATATTAATTATTTACTTAACTGGACAACCAAAAATCACCTCTGTTAAATGACCAAAATGCCGGCTTAACGGTCAAAATTCTGTCTGGGATTGAAAATTTTTCTAAATATTTTCTTGGCATTCTAATGCCATAGGAACCTCAATGACCCTTCTCTGAGTCCCAAAAATTATTTTATAATTTTCAGACTTCCAACTTAGTTACATCGCGCTTGGGCACCGCCATTTGACTTAATTGTATTTTATTTCTAAAATTTTTACTAAATTTTTCTTGTTAATATTTGAGTCAATTATGGTTCCTGACTTTAGTTTAAATATTTTGGAGGATGTTACAACTCTTCCTCTTATTTAAATTTAGTCTCGATCGAATTTACCCGTGTAAATAGTCGAGGAGCTAATACCTCTTTATTTCTTCACCTTTCCATGTTATCCTACTTCACTTCTGCTTAGTCTCAATCCTATCCTCAAAGCAGTTATGTACTCATCCTTTTCATCTTAATCTGACCTCTTTCTCATCTCCATTCACTATCTCATTGTCTCTTCACTCTCTTATTCCATACCTTAACCTAAAATAAACAAGAAATACCGTAATAGTGTCACCTCGACTCATATGAATGCAATGCATGATATGCAATCTATCTAGGTCCGCGCCTGCCTAAACCAGCTGATACCAATAAATGTGACACCCTACCGACTACTGATTGGCAGCCGAGCAAGTTATGCCACTCGGTGTGCGGAGCACTCTATTTTATCGATTTCATTCCTTGATTTATTTATTCAAAAACTTTATTGAAGATTTAGGCTATTTTTACATTTATCAAAATCTAACTAAATTGGAAATTTTAAAAATTTTAACGATAATCCGACAAAGTGTCGATTGTAATTTGGACTAACAGTTCTTCTGAACCTGCCAAAGACAATTTCAATAAATACTCAATTTCTCAAACTTAATAGTCTCAAAAATTTTCAAACATAATGTATCTGATTTCTTAGAAATCTAATTAGATTTTCAATATCACAATATTCACAAGTATAATCTCATTATAACTCAAATTCAATTCACATACTAAAATACTTACTTTGAATAGCTTCCATAATTCATAGGTTAATTACATGAGTTTATTTTGTACAAGATATACAAATAATTTACAATGTGCTAGGAATGAACAATATACATAACATGTATAAAATGAGCCCTATCTACATGCATGAGAGGTGACAATCTTGAACTCTTCGACAGGACTCCAAAAATCTCGTTTTACCTTGATACACTGCGAGGAAGCAATTCCATCTTAGTGGTGCAATAATATAATCAGAAGTAATATATACAAGTAAAGAAAGAAATAAATGATAATTCAGATACTCAAGAATCAATTTAATTTCGTATTTCTAGTATCAACGATCTTATATACTAGTTTGTTCCTCTTTGGAAGTGCTTAGTTTATAGCTTTTCAGTAATACTAGCAGGTATATAATTTATTCTATCTGTATTGTATTTCAAATGCAATTTATATTTTTGTTATGTTTCTTTTGCTAATCTCTTTGCTTATTCATTCAATACTTAATTTAATTGTACTAGATTTTCATTATACTTAACTTAACTTAGTGCCTGAATTGAATAATACTTTAATTGTCGCCCAAGTAACCTATACTAGACGACGACTGGATCGGGGGTTTTGTTTGGACACAAGTGGTGCCTCGGGCCGTCATACCATGGGACGAGCGTCAACCATGTATCGATCGGTATGGCTAAAAAGCCATGATATCACATAATCGGGCATAAAAGCCATGAATACAGGCATAAAAGCCATGAATACGGGCATAAAGCCATGAATACGAGCATAAAGCCTTTGATCGCTAAAACAATACCCTATTGGCATGCCAAACTATCCAAACCAATTTTGTTAGGTATACTAGGGCATTTGATACTTTAAAATATTAATATATTGTGCTTTATGACTTCATTATTTCATGATAAATTTCAATCATAATTCATACATTCATTTGATCATTTATATGATCACAATTCACATCAATTATCCTTTTATACCATTGTACTCAAAATACTTCTCGTCTTTACAATAATGAGAACTAATGTCTCATTCACACATTAATATGGTTTATTTATCCATTCATTATGTTATTCATATTGATCCTAATTCTAAACAATGGTTCACATGTACCATTGTATTCAAAACATTTTTCCTTTCTCATTTATACATTCTAGAGTCTACTTATGTAATTACAAATTTTATACTTCAAGTTGAGTTACTAATATTTTATGAATTCCATTTGTGATGGGCATATATGCCCTAACTATCTATTCACATCAATTAGGTGACTTATTTTTCATGTTTCAAGTAATCCATGAATATTTCATGGATTTCAAATTTATGGCCTAAATTTCATTTTAAAAATTTTGACTAGGATGCATAGTCCATATTTGTCTTACAATTCTAAGCATTTAAGCTTAGAATTGGTTCTAGGTCTTCATCTTAATTTACTAATCATTTTGATTACTATTCACCTTACTAGTCAACCAAAATGTTGACCTTTTTATACTTAATGAATATATTAATTCTTATTACACCAAGATCCCACATTTTGAGTTTTACATTTGCTAGTATTAATTGCCAATTGCAATTTAAAGTCCCCTAGATGCATTTCTAATTTCAAATTTTGAATTTCAAGTTTTGGTGTCACTATTCATTTCATTAGTCAACTAAAATGTTGACTTTTGCATAAACAATAGGTACATTGTTTTTAATACTCCCAACATACCACATTTTGTATTCAAAACTTGTTGGTTTTGGTCACTTTCTCAAAGCTTAGGTCATTTTGGCAAAATTGCCAATTTTTTTTTTGCTCGTCCAGTTGTACAGTTTCATTGGTCGATTTACTATTGAAATTTGACAAAACTTCATTCATAGAAAATGTTCCTTATTTTGTCTAGTTGAATTTCTTTTTTTGAATCACTCCATTTGGAGTTTTGTAGCTCAAGTTATGGCTAAAATAAGTTTTCTGTCACTCACGTGTATTCCCTCTTTGAGATTTTGGGTTTTGTGATTTTGGTCCAACTTTGGTAAGTAATTTGACCAAGTTAAGTTCATAATTTCGTCTAACTTTCTACATATGAAATTTTCTACTATGCCTTAGGATTCCATCTGTTCAAGAATCGACTAAATATGAGTTTTATATAGAGAATTATAGACATCCAAACATTATGCTCAAATGAAAATCTGCAGAGTTGTTTTTGAAAGAAAGAAATGACTGCCATTTGGGTTAGGTTCTGGTCATAATTTGGGTTAGGTTTCTTCATGAAAGTTGTTTTTCTATGTCTTAAATTGTTGCTGTAAAACTTTCAGATCAATTGACCAAATCTACAGTGAGTTATGGCTAAATGAACAGTTACTGTTCATTTGGTCATTTCGCAGTTTTGCTGCGAGGATCCGGATTGGGGCCAAGTTTTGGTCCACTTGCTTTGGTCTTTTGGGCATGATTTCTTGAGAAAAAATGTGCCATTATAAGCCTAGTTTCATGTCCAATTGGCCAAACACCAATTGGACCAACATAGCCCAAGTTATGGAATTTCTCCCCTCCCCTGCATCCCTAGGGCAGCCTACATCTTCACTTTGCAATCCTATTTTTCAGTCCAATTCATGGTCAACATACCTAAAATGGTCACTAATTGACCACTAAAATGTCCATTACTTAATTCAAATGCCAAGTCCAATTTTCACCCTTAAAACCCTAATTTCTCATTGCAATTCACCCATACACCTTAGTTACACACTTCCATTCATTATATATGTGTTTATACACTTTAAACATAAACTCTAATTCATTCTAAGTCCATCATCAACTCTCAATCCTATTCCTTCCTTAGGGCAGCTGAAATCCATGGTATGTATACACATGAATTTAGTCCATTTAACTTACAATTTCATACTAAATTCAAGTCCTTAACATGGAAATAAAGGAATATTAGCATAAGTAAGCACTAACCTTGAATAGGGCAGAATTTCCCAACTCAAAACTTCACTTTCTTTCCTCTTCTTGGCTGCCAAACACTCTCCCAAGATGAGTGGACAAATTTTAATGAAAAGAAGAAGAGATTTTATGGTGGGAAGTGAAGGGAATAAAGCTTTAAAAAAGAGCTTCAATGGAGGGAGAGGGGAAGATGGGTTTCACGTCTTGAGGAAGAAGAAGAAGAAAAAAAAATGAACAGAATTTTTGGTCTTCTTTGACTCTTTTAAGTGTTTTAATAAAGCTTATTAACTTGTGATTGGTTAGGAGTGAGTGAGTGACATCATGTGATGTCATTATTTGCATTATTCTGATTTTTCTTTGCTTTTCTACCACATTTCAATTTAATTTTTAGCAATATTTCTTCATATTTTATGTCATATTAATTATTTACTTAACTGGACAAGTCGGCCAAAAATCACCTATGAAGGCGAAATGACCAAAATGCCGGTCAAAATTATCTGTACTGATTGAAAAATTTTTCTAAATATTTTCTTGGCATTCTAATGCCATAGGAACCTCAATGACCCTTCTCGGAGTCCCAAAAATTATTTTATAATTTTTCTAGGGCTCTCGTCATGAACCGCAACTTCGTTACCCATCGCTTGGGCAGGCTCATTTGACTTAATTGTATTTTATTTCTAAAATTTTTACTAAATTTTTCTTGTTAATATTTGAGTCAATTATGGTTCTGACTTTAGTTTAAATATTTTGAAGATCTGTCGGAGGATGACTTTGGTCACCAAGCGATCGTATGCGAAATGCTCACGGGAGGATGTTACAATTTTTCACCATATAAATAATGCCTCCATATCTTCAGTGCGAAGATAATTGCTGCTAACTCCAGGTCATGAGTAGGGTAGTTCTGTTCATGTGGCCTTAACTACCTGGAAGCATAGGCGACCACTTTCCCCTCTTGCATCAATACACACCCTAGCCCATTATGTGAGGCATCACTGTAGACCACAAAGTCTTTTCGACCGGCTGTGTGCTAACTGGTGCTTCATCAACATAGCCTTGACCTTTCAAAGCGGCTTGGCACTTGTCGTTTCAGCCAAATTTCACATTCTTGTGCAACAACTTGATCATCGGAGCAGCTATAAGAGAGAACCCCTTCACAAATCTTCTGTAATACCCAGCTAGCCCCAAGAAACTTCTGACCTCAGTTGTATTTCTGGGAGGCTTCCATTCCATCACTGCTTCTATCTTTTTGGGATCTACTCTAATCCCCTCTGTTGATACTATGTGTACAAGGAAAGAGATTTCACTCATCCAGAAGTCACGTTTGGACAACTTAGCATACAGCTTCTTTTCTCGCAGGGTTTGCAGAACAATCCTCAAATGTTCATCATGTTCTTCCCTGGTCTTGGAATACACCAGAATATCATCAATGAAGACCACTACAAGCCAATTTAAGTATGGATGGAAGATACAGTTCATAAGGTCCATAAATCATGCTGGTGCATTTGTTAACCCAAACGGCATCACTAAGAATTCATAATGCCCATACCGGATTCAGAATGCAATTTTTGACACATCTGCATCCTTTACCCTCAACTGATGATACCTTGATCTGAGATCAATTTTTGAAAATACACAAACTCCTTTCAACTGATCAAAGAGATCGTCAATTCTGGGCAATGGATATTTATTCTTCATAGTTACTTTGTTCAACTGCCGGTAATCAATACACAATCTCAAGGTTCCATCCTTCTTCTTCACAAATAACACCGGAGCTCCCCATGGTGACACACTAGGGCGTATGAATCCCTTATCAAGCAACTCTTGTAACTGAGTTTTTAACTCTCTTAATTCCGTGGGTGCCATCCTATAAGGAGCAATAGAAATGGGTGCTGTACCCGGCATTACCTCAATAGCAAACTCGACTTCCCTTTCTGGTTGTAAACCAAGCAACTCTTCAGGAAATACATCTGGGAAGTCTCTTACTGTGGGTATATAATACAGGTTTGGCTTAGCCTGCCTAGTATCCACCACGTGTGCTAGGTAAGCTTCACAGCCTTTTCTCATTAATCTTCTTACAACTATGGTAGAGATAACATTGGACAGGAAATCTGTCCTTTCACCCACAACAATGATCTCATTGGCCTCAGAAGTTTTCAAAGAAATTCTCTTCAATTTGCAATCAACTATTGCCTGATGACGTGACAATCAGTCCATTCCCAAAATCACGTCAAACTCGTGGAAGGGCAACTCAATTAGGTCTGCCGAGAATTCATACCCTTGAATCCTCAATGAGCAACCTTTATACACCTTATTCACTACCACACTGTGGCCTAGTGGATTTGTGACCAGAATGTCTTGATCACTCTCCTCTACTGGAACTCTCCTCTCTATGGGTAGTTTGATGCAAATGTAGGAATGAGTGGATCCTGGATCCTCCAATGCATGCACATAAGTGTTGTAGAGGGAAAACGTACCCCTGATGACATCCGGCGCATCTTGCTCCTCCAGAGCTCTGATAGCATAGGCCCAGGCAGGTACTCTAGTATCTGGCCTCTCAGCTGACTCGGATGCAGGCCTCAGTGATGGACCAGTTGCCTTAGGTTTACCGAGCTTCCTACCCCTTTGTGGTGCAGGAGCAGTTCTGTCAATTAGCATTGGAGCAACAGCAGTAATCCTCTTTGAACAATTCTTGATCAGGTGTTCTGTCGATCCACACCATAAGCATGCACCGGTCACACGCCAACATTCCCCCTTATGCCACTTCTGATAGTACTGACAAGCAGAAGATGCAGGGGCTGGTCCCCTAAACACCGTCCCTGGAGAGCTGCCCATTGTTGGTGTGGGTGGCCTCTCTAGGTGTGAGCGTGATGCAGGCCTGAGGTGACCACGACCTGTGGTGGTCCTGAACTCTGAGCAGGAGGAACCTTATTCTTCTTACTGGGAGCAGAAAATGTACTGGACTAACCCGGACCCCTCTTCTGCTGTCTTTCCCTTCTATTTTGTTCATTAATTCCGACCCTTTCCACTTTTGATGCAGAATCCACTAGCTTAGCAAAATCTATGATTTCCAATGCTGTGATCATGACTTTGATGTTGTCATTGAGCCCTTCTTCAAACCTTCGGCACCTTTCTGCCTCTGTAGGGACTATCTCCCTCCCATATCTGCTCAGTCTAACAAATTCATGCTCATACTCAGCCACTGACAACTGTCTCTATCTCATACTGATAAATTCCCTTCTTCGCTCTTCTTAATACACTTTGCTAATATATTTCTTCCTGAACTCTGTGAGGAAGAATTCCCAGGTGATCCGTTCAGGTTGCACCTCACTGGTTACTGTGTCCCACCACTGATATGCATCATCCTGAAGTAGGGACACAGCACCCACTAGGTTCTACTCAGGGCTGCAATTTAGTTGTTTTAACACTCTGATGGTTCTTTCCAACCAATTTTCTACGGCCATGGGATCATCCTCCCACTTCCCAAAGAAGTCCACAGCCCCATGCTTCCTCAATTTCTCCAAATGAGATTTCTGTGGTACTGATGGAGGTTGTGGCTGTGGTTGTGGTGGTGGAATTGCCCCCATCATTTGTCTGTAGAATTCAGTCATTTGCTGAAATAACGCAAACTAAGGTTGGGCAGGTGCCTCAGCTGCTGGTGAACCCTGCCCCCAAATTCAGCCCTTGGTGGAGCACGACTCTCCACCTGTTCCTCGACTGCTCTTTGCGAAGCAGGATCCATATCCTATTCAAAATAAGAAAACAAAGACATATGCATCAGCGTCACCTCAACACTTACAAATGCAATGCAATGGTATGTACTCTATCTAGGCCCAGAAACGCCTAAACCTGGCTCTGATACCACTAAATGTGACACCCCTTACATCTCTGATGTGGCGAGCAAGTTATGCCACTCAGTGTGCCGGAGCACCAATTTATGTTTCTATTACAATTTATCACTTTATAATTCATTTATTTTCAATTTTGATAAATCTGAATTTATCCGTAAATTTTATAGAAAATCGTGAAGTCTTGTGTAAGTGGAAAAATAGTTTTTCTGAACCTATTTCAAAACACTTCTAAAATAATTACCAAATCCAAACTCCATTATACACATTCAAGTCAATCTCAAAATCTCAATCTCAAATCGCAATACTATTTTCAAAACTTTTCTATTCACTTCATCACTTGAAGTATATTCACAAATAATTAACATTTCATTTATCAACATATATAATGTAGAAAATCTCAATAATATGAAATTTCATATGTTTACTTTAATACGTAATTACAGGAGTTTATAGTTACAATCCAAACTAATACAAAATGCCCAAAATACAAAATGCTCCCAAAATCCTATGTCCTACCATATACACTGCAGGTGTGAGGTAACTCGGGACTCCGGATGCAAATCTAAAGACTCACTCAGTTTGATGTCTGCTGTGCTCACCAGCTAGGTCTCCAGTACCTACGTGTGGCAAAAGTGACGCACTAAGCAATTCAGCTTAGTGGTGACAATATAAAATAAAATAAAATAAAACAAATGTGCAGAATGTGTGTTTACATTTTTGGTAGACTTAACTTCTGATATTATTTGCATCGTTATTCGATTAAAATTTTGTAAGGTTTATTATCATTGCCTGAGTAACCCATACTAATTGACTGGACTGGATAAACGGGTAAACTGGCACTGGGTACTAAGTACCTCGGACCATCACACCATAGGTCACATTGTGTCTCCCGGTGTGCAACAAAACAGCTAATAAGCTGTAATAATTATCAAGGTTAAAACCCAAGTATAACAACTCAAATAACATAGCCAAAGGCTATTATATCACAGAATGGCATGGGAAGCCATAAAACACAGAATGGCATGAAGCCATATGCAGTACTGCTAATAGAACCCTATTGGCAAGCCAAGCTATCCAAAGCAATCTTGTTAGGTATGCTAGGGTATTTTACACTTTTGAGTTTTACAATTTTTGAATTTCAAGTTTTGGTGTTACTATTCACTTCATTAGTCAACCACAATGTTGACTTTTGCATTGACAATAGGTACATTGGTTTTAATACTCCCAACATACCACATTTTGCATTCAAAATTTGTTGGTATTGGTTGCCAATACCATTTCTAAGCTTAATGTTAATTAAGCAAAATTTTCAGTTTTCATGCTTCATTTTTACTGTTCCATTAGTCATTTTCTCATTGGAAATTTTACAAAATGATCAACATGAAAGTTGTTCCTTATTTTGTCTAGTTGAATTTCTTTTTTCGAATCACTCCATTTGGAGTTTTGTAGCTCAAGTTATGGTCCAAAAACCATAACTAGCCAGATTGAAATTTTTCTGGACTAACCATATCTACAATGCAGTGAATAGTGACTGCAACTCACTTGTTGGATAGGTTCTGTTCATAATTTGGGTTAGGTTCCTTCATGAAAGTTGTTGGTCTATATCTCAGCTTGTTGTTGGTTTAAGTTTAGGTCAATTGGACCTTTTTACATTGAGTTATGGCCAAATGAACAATCACTATTCACTGTTCATTTGGTCATTCTGCAGAAACAGACTATAGGTCACCCGGATTAGGGCAAGCTTTTAGTACACTTGGTTTGGTTTTATGGGCATGGTTTCTTCACCAAAGTTGTGCCATTATGTGTCTAGTTTCATGTCTAATTGTCCTTGCACCAATTGAACCTCTACAATTCAAGTTATGGCTGCCCAAACATGCTGGACTCAACTCCAATTCTGCAGGTCACTCCATTATGCAGGTCACTTTCATGGCAGCTACACCAAACCCAATCCCATCACTCAACACACTTCATTTTTTATTTAAACAGAAATAAATGGTCACGAATTGACCATTAAAACCTATTTTCATCATCACATGGTCAAAATCCCATTTTTCCACCCCAAACCCTAACTCACACATTACCCTTCATGCATTTTCATTGCATTTCTTCAATCCACTTAGTAAATACATATTATGGGGAGCCATGATAGTCTTTTAATTTCATTAAACTCAACACAATCAAACCCATGGCTACCAAAAATCTAGGGTTTACATACAAATAGTATTCAACAATTTTTTTCTTTGTAATTTACACTCATTCAAAGTCCTTATCATGAATTTAAAGTAAAATTCATGGTTAGGTCACTAACCTCAAAGGAGTGAGATTTTCCCACTTTCTAAAACTCTTGTTTTCCTCTTCTTTTTGCTCCCAAAAGGATCACTAAGGTGTTGGAGCAAGTTTTTGTGTTGAGAAATTTAAGTTTTAATGGATGAAAACCCAAGAAATTAAGCTTGGGTAAAGCTTGGCTATGGACGGCTATGGTGGGAGAGGTGATGCCAAGAAGAAGAAGTAGAGTGTTATGATTTTTTTGCTTCACTTTCTACCCATTTAGTCTCTTTTATATACTTTGGTGACATGTGTCAACACTTGATTGGGTTGGAGACTTTTAATGACATCCTTATGATGTCATAATTTCAATTTCTTTCATTTTTCCATCCTTTTCTTATCCAATTAATTTCAATTAAATTTTTAACAACATTTTTAATCATATTTTATGTTATATAAATTATTTATTTAACTGGACAAGTTGGCCCAAAAATCATCTCTGAAGACGAAATGACCAAAATGCCCTCCGTTTGGCTTAACGGGCCAAAATTGTCTTTACCGATTGAAAATTTTTTCTATGTATTTTCTTGGCATTCAAATGCCATAAGAACCTCAATGACCCTTCTCTAGAGTTCCAAGAATTATTTTATAATTTTTCCTAAATTTTTTTCTTATTAATATTTGAGTTAATTTTTGGTTCCTTACTTTAGCTTAAATATTTTTCTAAACGTTCTAGCTGTTCGGACCGACACAGGTCACCAGAACAGTAGACTATACGAACTAGCTAAAATGATGATGTTACAACTCTACCCCTCTAATAAAAATTTCATCCTCGAAATTTACCTGGTGCAACAGTTGAGGGAACTGTTGCCTCATTATCTTTTCACTTTCCCAAGTTGCCTCTTCAGTGTTGTGGTGCCTCCAAAGCACTTTCACCAGTGGAATTTGTTTATTTCTCAGTTCCTTCACTTCCCGAGCAAGGATCTGTATAGGTTCCTCTGTATATGTCAAGTCCGGTTGGATTTCAATCTCTTCCCTGGAAATGACATGTGAAGGGTCTGAATGATATCTTCTCAACATAGAAACATGGAATACATTGTGTATTTTATCCAATTCTGGTGGTAAAGCTAGTCGATAGGCCACTGGTCCCACACGTTCAATGACTTCATATGGGCCAATGAACCTAGGGCTTAACTTACCCTTTCTTCCAAATCTCAGTACTTTCTTCCATGGTGAGACTTTGAGAAACACTTTATCGCCAACTGCATACTCTATTTCTTTTCTCTTCAAGTCGGCATATGATTTTTGTCTATCTGAGGCAACCTTCAGATTAGCTTTTATTATCTTCACTTTCTCATCAGTCTATTTCACCAGGTCTGGTCCTACCAGCTTATCTTCGCCCAATTCAGTCCAACACATTGGGGTTCTATATTTCCTCCCATACAGTGCTTCATACGGACCCATTTGAATGCTAGCTTGGTAGCTATTGTTATATGCAAATTCTGCCAGTGGGAGGTATCTTTCCCAACTCCCCTCAAACTCAATGACACAACTCCTTAGCATATCCTCTAGGATCTATCACATTATTCACATTGTTACTATCATTTCAATTTATTAATCATGATAATTTAATTAGTTCTTAGGTTTACCTGGATTACTCGTTCTGACTGTCCATCCGTCTGGGGATGAAAAGCCATGCTAAAATGGAGTTGTGTGCCCAAGGCTTCTTGCAACTTTTTCCAAAATCTCGATGTAAACCTTGGGTCTCGGTCAGATATGATGGAAAGTGGGATTCCATGCAATCTAACTATCTCACTGATATACAATTCTGCTAGCTTCACCAGTGAGTAGTCAGTCCTAACCGGTAGAAAACGTGCTAACTTTGTCAATCTATCCACTATCACCCACACTGCATCATGCTTCTTGTGGGTGAGAGGTAGACCACTTACAAAATCCATGGTGACCCGATCCCATTTCCATTTAGGTATGCTTATAGGCTGTAGCAATCCTTGTTCTGCTTTGACTTGCTGACATGTCAAACACTTAGTCACATAGTCAGCTATATCTCTCTTCATACCAAGCCACTAATAATAAGGCTTCAAATCATTATACATTTTCGTGCTTCTCGGGTGCATAGCATAAACACTAGTGTGTGCTTCTTTCAGAATACTAGTCTTCAGTTCCCCATCATCTGGTGCACATACTCTTCCTCTGTAGTACAGACACCTATCTGCTTTCACGTCATATTCAGTTTCCTTCCCCATAGGAATTTTACCCACAATGGCCATTAGTTTTTCATCTGCCCTCTGCCCATCTTGTATCTACTGTAGTAGGGTTGGCCTCACTTGCAAATCAGCCAAAATAGCTCCATCTTGAGCTAAGGATAGATAGGCATTTAGTGATCTTAAAGCTGTGATGGACTTCCTGCTTAAAGCATCAGCAACTACATTTGCCTTCCCAGAATGATAATCTATCACACAATCATAGTCCTTTAGGAACTCAATCCATCTCCTCTGTCTAAGATTGAGCTCCTTCTGGGTTGGCAAATATTTTAGACTCTTGTGGTCCGTATAGATGTAGCATTTTTCACCATATAAATAATGCCTCCATATCTTCAGTGCGAAGATAATTGCTGCTAACTCCAGGTCATGAGTGGGGTAGTTCTGTTCATATGGCCTTAACTGCCTGGAAGCATAGGCGACCACTTTCCCCTCTTGCATCAATACACACCCTAGCCCATTATGTGAGGCATTACTGTAGACCACAAAGTCTTTTCCCGACAACGGCTATGTTAACTGCGGTGCTTACATCAACATAGCCTTCAGCCTTTCAAAACTGGCTTGGCACTTGTCGTTCCAGCCAAATTTCACATTCTTGTGCAACAACTTAATCATCGGAGCAGCTATAAGAGAGAACCCGTTCACAAATCTTCTGTAATACCCAGCTAGCCCCAAGAAACTTCTGACCTCAGTTGTATTTCTGGGAGGCTTCCATTCCATCACTGCTTCTATCTTTTTGGGATCTACTCTAATCCCCTCTGCTGATACTATGTGTCCAAGGAAAGAGATTTCACTCATCCAGAAGTCACATTTGGACCACTTAGCCTGCAGCTTCTTTTCTCGCAGGGTTTGCAGAACAATCCTCAAATGTTCATCATGTTCTTCCTTGGTCTTGGAATACACCAGAATATCATCAATGAAGACCACTACAAACCGATCTAAGTATGGATGGAAGATACGGTTCATAACGTCCATAAATGCTGCTGGTGCATTTGTTAACCCAAACGACATCACTAAGAATTCATAATGCCCATACCGGGTTCTGAATGCAGTTTTTGACACATCTTCATCCTTTACCCTCAACTGATGATACCCTGATATGAGATCAATTTTTGAAAATACACTGGCTACCTTTAACTGATCAAACAGATCGTCAATTCTGGGTAATGGATATTTATTCTTCATAGTTACTTTGTTCAACTGTCGGTAATCAATACACAATCTCAAGGTTCCATCCTTCTTCTTCACAAATAGCACCGGAGCTCCCCATGTTGACACACTAGGGCGTATGAATCCCTTATCAAGCAACTCTTGTAACTGAGTTTTCAACTCCCTCAATTCCGTGGGTGCCATCCTATAAGGAGCAATAGAAATGGGTGCTGTACCCAGCATTACCTCAATAGCAAACTCGACTTCCCTTTCTGGTGGTAAACCAAGCAACTCTTCAGGAAATACATCTGGGAAGTCTCTTACTGTGGGTATATTACACAGGTTTGGCTTAGCCTGCCTAGTATCCACCATGTGTGCTAGGTAAGCTTCACAGCCTTTTCTCATTAATCTTCTTGCAACTGTGGCTGAGATAACATTGGACAGGAAATCTGTCCTTTCACCCACAACAGTGATCTCATTACCCTTAGAAGTTTCAAAAGAAATTATCTTCAATTTGCAATCAACTATTGCCTGATGACGTGACAACCAGTCCATTCCCAAAATCACATCAAACTCGTGGAAGGGCAACTCAATTAGGTCTGCCGAGAATTCATACCCTTGAATCCTCAACGAGCAACCTTTATACACCTTATTCACTACCACACTGTGGCCTAGTGGATTTATGACCAGAATGTCTTGATCACTCTCCTCTACTGGAACTCCCCTCTCTATGGGTAGTTTGATGCAAATGTAGGAATGAGTGGATCCTGGATCTGTCAATGCAATCACATAAGTGTTGTAGAGAGAAAACGTACCCCTGATGACATCCGGGGCATCTTGCTCCTCCTAAGCTCTGATGGCATAAGCCCTCGCAGGTACTCTATTATCTGGCCTCTCAACTGACTCGAATGCAGGCCTCAGTGATGGACAAATTGCCTTAGGTTTACCGGTCTTCCTACCCCTTTGTGGTGCAGGAGCAGCTCTGTCAGTTTGCGTTGGAGCAACAGTAGTAGTCCTCTTTGAACAATTCTTGATCTGGTGTTCCATTGATCCACACCGTAAGCATGCACCGGTCACATGCCAACATTCCCCCTTATGCCACTTCTGATAGTACTGACAAGCAGAAGATGCAGGGGCTGGTCCCTTAAACACCGTCCCTGGAGAGCTGCCCATTGATGGTGTGGACTGGCCTTTTCATAGGTGTGAACTGTGGTCTGGGCCCCTGAAACTGACCCTGACTCTGTGGTGGTCCTGAACTCTGAGCAGGAGGACCCTTATTCTTCTTACTGGGAGCAGAAAATGTATTGGACTGACCCGGACCCCTCTTCTGCTGTCTTTCCCTTCTATTTTGTTCATTAATTCTGACCTTTTCCACTTTTGATGCAGCATCCACTAGCTTAGCAAAATCTGTGATTTCCAATGCTGTGATCATGAATTTGATGTTGTCATTGAGCCCTTCTTCAAACCTTCGGCACCTCTCTGCCTCTGTAGGGACTATCTCCCTCCCATATCTGCTCAGTCTGACAAATTCACGCTCATACTCAGCCACTGACAACTGTCTCTGTCTCAGACTGATAAATTCCCTTCTTCACTCTTCTAAATACACTTTGCTAATATATTTCTTCCTGAACTCTGTGAGGAAGAATTCCCAAGTGATCCATTCAGGTTGCAACTCACTGGTTACTGTGTCCCACCACTGATATGCATCATCCTGAAGTAGGGACACAGCACGCACCAGGTTCTGCTCAGGGGTGCAATTTAGCTGTTTCAACACTCTGATGGTTCTATCCAACCAATTTTCTACTGCCATGGGATCATCTCCCTCTTCCCAAATAAGTCCATAGCCCCATGCTTCCTCAATTTCTCCAAATGAGATTTCTGTGGTACTGATGGAGGTTGTGGCTGTGGTTGTGGTGGTGGAATTGCCACCATCATTTGTCGGTAGAATTCAGTCATTTGCTAAAATAACGCAAACTAAGGTTGGCCAGGTGCCTTAGCTGCTGGTGGACCCTGCCCCCAGATTCAGCCCTTGGTGGAGCACGACTCTCCACCTCTTCCTCGATTGCTCTTTGCGAAGCAGGATCCATATCCTATTCAAAATAAGAAACAAACAGATCTGCATCAGCGTCACCTCAATACTTACAAATACAATGCAATGGTATGTACTCTATCTAGGCCCAGAAACGCCTAAACCTGGCTCTGATACCACTAAATGTGACACCCCTTACCCGTCTACAGTGTAGCCGAGCAAGTTACGCCACTCAGTGTGCCGGAGCACCAATTTATGTTTCTATTACAATTTATCCCTTTATAATTCATTTATTTTCAATTTTGATAAATCTGAATTTATCCGCAAATTTTTATAGAAAATCCGGCAGAGTGTCAGCTGTAAATTGGAAAAACAGTTCTTCTGAACTTGTTTAAAAACACTTCGAAAATAATTTCCAAATCCAAACTTCATTATACACATTCAAGTCAATCTCAAAATCTCAATCTCAAATCACAATACTATTTTCAAAATTTTTCTGTTCACTTCATCACTTGAAGCATATTCACAAATAATTCTCAACATTTCATTTATCAACATATATAATGCAGAAAATCTCAATAATATGAAATTTCATATGTTTACATTAATACATAATTACAGGAGTTTGTAGTTACAATCCAAACTAATACAAAATGCCCAAAATACAAAATGCTCCCAAAATCCTATGTCCTACCATATACACTGCAGGTGTGAGGTGACTCGGGACTTCGAATGCAAATCTGAAGGGTCACTCGGTCTGATGTCTGCTGGGCTCACCAGCTAGGTCTCCAGTACCTGCGTGTGGCAAAAGTGACGCGCTAAGCAATTCTGCTTAGTGGTGACAAAATAAAATAAAATAAAATAAAATAAAATGAATGTGCAGAATGCGTGTTTACATTTTTGGTAGACTTAACTTCTGATATTATTTGCATTGTTATTCGATTAAAATTTTGTAAGGTTTATTATCATTGCCCGAGTAACCCATACTAATTGACTAGACTGGATAAATGGGTAAACTAGCACTGGGCACTAAGTACCTCGGACCATCACACCATAGGTCACATTGTGTCTCCCGGTGTGCAACAAAACAGCTAATAAGCTGTAATAATTATCGAGGTTAAAACCCAAGTATACCAACTCAAATAACATAGCCAAAGGCTATTATGTCACAGAATGGCATGGGAAGACATGAAACATAGAATGGCATGAAGCCATATGCAGTACTGCTAGCAGAACCCTATTGGCATGCCAAGCTATCCAAACCAATCTTGTTAGGTATACTAGGGCATTTTACACTTTTGAGTTTTACAATTTTTGAATTTCAAGTTTTGGTGTTACTATTCACTTCATTAGTCAACCAAAATGTTGACTTTTACATTGACAATAGGTACATTGGTTTTAATACTCCCAACATACCATATTTTGCATTCAAAATTTGTTGGTATTGGTTGCCAATACCATTTCTAAGCTTAATGTTAATTAAGCAAAATTTTTAGTTTTTATACTTCATTTTTACTGTTCCATTAGTCAATTTTTCATTGGGAATTTTGCAAAAATGATCAACATGAAAGTTGTTCCTTATTTTGTCTAGTTGAATTTCTTTTTTTGAATCACTCCATTTAGAGTTTTGTAGCTCAAGTTATGGTCCAAAAACCATAATTGGCCGGATTGAAATTTTTCTAGACTGACCATATCTATAGTGCAGTGAACAGTGATTGCAACTCACTTGTTGGATAGGTTATGTTCATAATTTCGGTTAGGTTCCTTCATGAAAGTAGTTGGTCTATATCTCAGCTTGTTGCTCGTAAAATTTTAAGTCAATTGGACCTTTTTACGTTGAGTTATGTCCAAATGAACAACCACTGTTCATTGTTCATTTGGTCATTCTGTAGAAACAGACTGCAGGTCACCCGGATTAGGGCAAGCTTTTGGTCCACTTGGTTTGGTTTTATGGGCATGGTTTCTTCACCAAAGTTGTGCCATTATGTGTCTAGTTTCATGTCCAATTGTCCTTGCACCAATTGAACCTCTACAATTCCAGTTATGGCTGCACAAACCTGCTAGACTCAAATCCAATTCTGTAGGTCACTCCATTCTGCAGGTCACTTTCATGGCAGCCACACCAAACCCAATCCCATCACTCAACACACTTCATTTTTTATTTAAATAGAGCTAAATGGTCACTAATTGACCGTTAAAACCTATTTTCATCATCACAAGGTCAAAATCCCATTTTTTCCACCCCAAACCCTAACTCACACATTACCCTTCATGCATTTTCATTGCATTTCTTCAATCCACTTAGTAAATACATATTATGGGCAGCCATGATAGTCTTTTAATTTCATTAAACTCAACATAATCAAACCCTAACCATGGCTACCAAAAATCTAGGGTTTGCATACAAATGGTATTCAACAATTTTTTTCTTTGTAATTTACACTCATTCAAAGTCCTTATCATGAATTTAAAGTAAAATTCATGGTTAGGTCACTAACCTCAAAGGAGTGAGAATTTCCGACTAGCTAAAACTCTTGTTTTCCTCTTCTTTTTGCTCCTAAAAGGATCACCAAGGTGTAGGAGCAAGTTTTTGTGTTGAGAAAATTAAGTTTTAATGGATAAAAACCCAAGAAATCAAGCTTGGGTAAAGCTTGGCTGTGGAGGGCTATGGTGGGAGAGGTGATGCCAAGAAGAAGAAGTAGAGTGTTATGATTTTTTTGCTTCACTTTCTGCCCATTTAGTCTCTTTTATATACCTTGGTGACATGTGTCAACACTTGATTGGGTTGGAGACTTTTAGTGACATCCTTATGATGTCATAATTTCAATTTCTTTCATTTTTCCATCCTTTTCTTGTCCAATTAATTTCAATTAAATTTTTAACAACATTTAATCATATTTTATGTTATATAAATTATTTATTTAACTGGAAAAATTGACCCAAAAATCATTTCTGAAGACGAAATGACCAAAATGCCCTCCGTTTGGCTTAACGGGCCAAAATTGTCTTTACCGATTGAAAATTTTTTCTAAGTATTTTCTTGGCATTCTAATGTCATTAGAACCTCAATGACCATTCTCTAGAGTCTCAAGAATTATTTTAAAATTTTTCCTAAATTTTTTTCTTATTAATATTTGAGTTAATTTTTGGTTCCTTACTTTAGTTTAAATATTTTTCTGAACATTCTAGCTGTCCGGACCGACACTGGTCACCGGAACAGTAGACTGTACGAACTAGCTAAAATGAGGATGTTACACATAAATCTTATGCCGACTTGAAGAGAAAAGAGATAGAGTATGCAGTTGGCGACAAAGTGTTTCTCAAAGTCTCACCGTGGAAGAAAGTACTGCGGTTTGGAAGAAAGGGTAAGTTAAGCCCTAGGTTCATTGGCCCATATGAAGTCATTGAACGTGTGGGAACAGTGGCCTATCAGCTAGCTTTACCACCAGAACTGGATAAAATCCATAATGTATTCCATGTTTCTATGCTGAGAAGATATCACTCAGACCCTTTACATGTCATCTCCATGGAAGAGATTGAAATCCAACTGGACTTGACATATGCAGAAGAACCCATACGGATCCTAGCTCAGGATGTGAAGGAATTGAGAAATAAACAAATTCCACTGGTGAAAGTGCTTTGGAGGCACCACAACACTGAAGAGGCAACTTGGGAAAGTGAAGAGACGATGAGGCAACAGTTTCCTCAACTGTTTGCATCAGGTAAATTTTGAGGACGAAATTTTTTATTAGAGGGGAAGAGTTGTAACATCCTCACTTTAGCTAGTCCGTACAGTCTATTGTTCCGACGACTAATATCGATCCGGGCAGCTAGAATGTTTGAAATTATAAATAGACTAGAGTGAGGAGTTATAAATAAACCAAATAATGCTCATAAAAATCAAGGAAAATTTTTAAGAACGAAATATACTAAGGTTAAACGAGCCGAAACCCCAGTGATGAGTAACCTAAAGGGAAAGTGACGGTGAAGGCCGTTAGCAACCCTAGACCCGAGAAAAACTTCATGAAATAATTTTTGGGACATTAGGGAAGGATTATTGGGGTTCCAATGACAATAAAATGTTAAGAAAACACAAGGAAAATTTAATAAATCGGTACACATAATTTTGGCCCGTTAAGCTAAATGGAGGGCATTTTGGTCATTTCGTCTTCAGAGATGATTTTTCACCAAATTGTCCATTTATGTAAATAAATTATATGACATAAAATATGAATAAATATTATTAAAAATTTAATTATAATTAAGTAGACAAGAAAAGAAAAGAAAATAAAAAGAAAATGGGATTTATTACTTCATGCTTATGTACGCATGAGGTAATTAAAATGCATGGCCAATCAAAATAAAGAAACATAATTAAAATACATTAAAATAGAGAAAAGGAGGCAGAATTCCAGAAAAAATAGCAGCCATCCTCATCTTCTTCAAAACGTCCCTCAAGCCTCTCCCTCACTCCTCCATAGCCAAGCTCACCAAAAGCTTGCTTTCCCTAGTTTTCTTCCAACAAAAACCCTAAGTGTTAACACAAAAGCTTGCTCTTTCATCTTGGTGAAGCTTTTGGGAGCAAAAAGAAGTGTAAAGGAAGAGCTCTTGCAAGATTGAAATTCACTCCATTAGAGGTTAGTGACTAAACTTGATTTTTATCTTTCAATTCATGTTGAAGGAGTGGTATTTGATGCAAATTTACAAGAAAATTTAGTAAACATCATGTGTATGTCTTGCTTAAAATTCCAATAGCCTTGAACTTGGTTGAGTTTTGAAGATTTCTTAGAATTAAAATGATATTGTGGCTGCCCTTAAAACTAATGTATTGGTTAGGAAGGTGAAGTGCAAGTAATGCAACAATCTAGAATGGTGGAGCTAGGGTTTTGGACCCAAATTGAGACTTTGTTCATGTATTTAGTGAAAGAGAGTTTTAATGGTCAATTACTGACCATTGGGTTGTGTATGAATAAGAAATGAAGTGGTTTGTTTAGTGGGAATTGAAGTTAGTGTGGCTGCCCTTGGTGACCTGCAGGACTGGGCATGAGTCCAGCAGGTTTGGGTAGCAATAACTGGAGTTGTAGAGGTTCAATTGGTGCAATTCTAATTGGACATGAAACTAGACACATAATGGCACAACTTTGGTGAAGAAACCATGCCCAGAAAACCAAATCAAGTTGACCTAAAGATTGCCCTAATCCGGGTGACCTGCATTCTGCCTAGGCAAAATGACCAAATGAACAGTATTTATTCATTTGATCATAACTCAGTGTAGAAAAATCCAATTGACTTGAAATTTTACCAGAAACAAGCTGAGATATAGAGCTACAACTTTCATGAAACAACCTAACCCAAATTATGACCATAACATATTCAAAAAGTGACCTGCAGTCATTGCTCAAAATACTATAGATTTGGTTAGTTCAGAAAATCTGTAAAATTTGTAATCCGGCCAGTTTTGATTTTTGGGCCATAACTTGAGCTACAAAACTCCAAATGGAGTGATTCAAAAAAAGAAATGTAACTAGCGAAAATAAGGAACAACTTTCATGTTGACCACTTTGCCAAATTCCCACTGCAAAAATGACTAATTGAATAGTAAACACAAAACTTGAAATCTGAAAATTTTGAACAACTAACATTAAGCTTAGAAATGGTATTGGCAACCAATACCAATAATTTTAGAATGCAAAATGTGGTATGTTGGGAGTATTAAAACCAATGTACCTATTGTCCATGTAAAAATCAATATTTTTATTGACTAATAAATTGAATAGTAACACCTAAACTTGAATTTCAAGAATTGTATAATTTAAGAGTGTAATATGCCCTAGTACACCTAGCAAGATTGGTTTGGATAAGTTGGTATGCCAATAGGGTTCTGTTAGCAGTACTGCATATGGCTTCATGCCATTCTGTGTTTTATGGCCTCACGTGCCATTCTGTGATAAAATAACCTTTGGCTATGTTGATTGAGATATTATACTTGGGTTTTATCCCTGACAATTATTACAGCTTATTAGCTGTTCTGTTGCACACCGGGAGACATAATGTGGCTGATGGTGTGATGGTCCGAGGTACTTAGTACCCAGTGCCAGTTTACCCATTTATCCAGTCCAATCGACTAGTATGGGTTACTCGGGCAATGATAATAAATCTTACAAAATTTTAATCGAATTATACTGCAATAAATGCCAGAAATTAAGTCTACCTAAAATGTAAACATACATTCTGCATATTTATATTATTTTGGTTATTTTATTTTATATTATCACCACTAAGAAGAATTGCTTAGCACGTCGCTTTTGCCTCGCGCAGGTACTGGAGACATAGCTGGGGAGTCCAGCAAACCTCATACTGGGTGAGCTTTCATATTTGCACACGGAGTACAGAGTCACCTCACATTTGCAGTGGATTTGGTAGGACATTAGGCCACTTTTGGTATTTTGGTATTTTGTAAACTTCTGTAATGTATATTATAAACTCATGTAATTATGCTTTTGATGCAATTATCTATGAACTATGTGCAGTAATAAATGTGAGCATTTCTCATTGAATTGAGTGTGATATGAAATGAATTGAATTTTGAGATACTAAAGTGATTTGAGAAATTATTGAAAATATGTTGGTGGTTGACTGAGATTGAAATTATGATTATATTGGAAGTCTTTTTAACAGATTCAGAAGAACTGTTTTTCCAATTTACAGTCGACACTCTGCCGGATTTTCTACAAAATTTACAGAAAATTCAGATTAATAAAAAATTGTAAATAAATAAGTAAAAAGGGTAAATTGAATTGAAATATGATTTGGTGCTCCGACACACTGTGTGGCATATCTTGCTCGGCTACATTGTAGATGGGTAAGGGGTGTCACATGCTTTGTGGAAAATATTGAGCTAAAAACGCTTGAGAAAGTGCATCCCTTGTTGTGATAGAACCAGGTGGCAAAGAATGTAACTCTAGCTCGGTCCTTCAAAGAAAAAGGAAATAATCTGAGTCGAATTGCATCATCAGAAACTCCATTTATCTTCAACATATCACTGATCTCAAGAAAGTGTGCTAGATGCACATGTGGACTTTCACTTGGACTTCCCTCAAATTGTGATTGTTATACCATCTGACACAGTGCAAGCTTCAATTCAAAATTATTAGCTTTTACTCTTGGTCTTGTTATACTTGGCATGAAATCCCCAATGTTAGGATAGGCGTGATCCTTCACAGAGCGGTTGTTATTGTTGTTGGCCATTTCTTTTTGTAATTGCTCTTTCTCTTGTGCTCTTTTTTGCTATTGTTGAGCTTTAAATTCAGCTTTTCTCCTCTTAGATTCTGCTCTTAAAGCTCTTGCTGTCTTTTCTATTTCTGGATCAAAGAATAAATTGATTTCTTCACTTTTTGTCCTTCTCATAAAATAAAGCACCTGAAAAACAATATAAACAAATTCTCAAAGTAAAATGGTAAAAGAAAATAAAATAAAATGCCCAAATTAACCAAACAAACAATCGTTCAATATTAAACAAAAATCAAATCCAGGGCAACGGCGCCAAAAACTTAATGGGAGTATCCGCAAGTATACCGGTCGTCTCAAGTAATAGAGAAATGAGTCAAGTATCGTTCCCATGAGGATTTGTCGTTTGAGTACCAAACTATGAATGAAGCAATTATTTGGGCTAATGATTGATGAATAAATGGTAAATGTAAATGAGCAAAGTAAATTGATTAATCTAATTGGAATGGACAAAGAGCAAATAAATAAATTCTAAATCTAGTTTGCAATTAAACTAAACTAATAACGGGTAATTTAAATCAAAGTCTAATTATGCTAAAAGTGATTATAGAGTTGGGGGTTTATGCATAAATTAATTGGGATTTGTCTTGGGTATTCCAATTTTTAGAGAAAAATAGAGTTTGAAGGTGATTGATTCTAAATTCCTTTGATATCTTTTTAAAGCAAACCAAAGTGTGTTCTAAAATAACCAAACCTACTTTCATATGTTATTTGATTACTTTAAAACCCATTAAGTTTTGTAATCAATCATTAATTCCTCTTAAAATCCTAGTTTATTTCTAAATCTAGGTAATTTTAAGTTCCACTCCTTGATTATCTATCAATGACTTTCACTTTTCAGTCCTTTAATTAAAGATTAATACACTACCCAGTGAGTACCAACATTAGGCAAGTAAATCAAGCACACAAGGAAGGAATCAAAACTCATATTTATATAAAATATGGAAATACCCAGTTCAAATCCACAAATTAATCTAAAACATATTTCCTAACTCTGAAATCTAAAGAGTTTACTCACTTATGTTGGTATTTATAAGAAAGATTGATGGAAAAGTAAAGAAAAACATGATAAGAGGACTTAAAATAGAAAAACCCAAGTAAAAGAACCAAAAACTCTGATTTCTGGAGCTCCCAAAGATGGTTGCAGCAGCTCCTCCTCCGAAAAATGGCGTCCTCCTCCTTTCTCTATTTATCTTTTTTTTTTTTCTTTTGTTCCTTCCATTTCCTCTTGTGGCAAAAACTAGGAAATGATGAATTTATATGGTCCCAAAAAGTTTCCCTAAAAGTGAATAGGAGCCAAGGAGTGAATAGGAAATGAGGTGTAAAATTATCCAAGTCAGCAGCATTATTCACATTCTGGGCAGTCTGCTTAGGTTACTGCTTAACCCTAAGCAGTTTCTTTAGCAAATTTTAGCCTCTGGTTGCACTATCTACTTAAGGTTAAGCAGACCCTCAGCAAATTTCGGTAGACTTGGAGTAAAATGGACTTTTCTGCTCATGCTTGACTTCCAACTTGACTTGTGCTACACCTTAAGCAATGCCGCTTTACTCTAATCAGGATCATAAGCAATTCTCAGCAGGTTGTAGAGTAAAAGCTTGAATATGTGGGATTTAAGCCGTGCTTGACTATCAGCTTGAATAGGCTTAAGGTTTAGCTTATATGACATACCCTAAGCAATATCATAAGCAAAGTCTCAAGCAAATTTCGGCTAACTTGCTCTTTCAAGGCTTGATTTTTTTCAACTTTCCTCCATGCTTAAAGAACTCCAAATTTCTTCAAATCACTTCCTAATGCACTCATTGATCTTCGATTTGCCACAAAATCCTATCAAAAACAACAAAATTACAAAAATCAAATATAAAGTATCTAAAGTTAACAAATAAGCTAAAATAAAGCTACAAACATAAAATATACTAAAATATAAGGGCAAAATGGATGCAAAACTACCCTAAAATGACTATATGAAATGAGTGTAATACATCAAAATAAATATGTATAAAAGGGTATAAATTAATACCTAACAAAAATCCAAAATGTAGTACTTTCAATCCTCAACAGCTTACTCTGCTGCTTCACCAGTCTCTCTACCTACAACAGCAACGAAAAGCCATCGCTGAGTATAATTACTAAGTGGTGCACAACATAACAAAATACCAATTTATGCATATTTTAAATCATGATTAGTTCAAATATAGTACTAGAATTGATAAACATATACACAACAAAATTTAAAATTTTAATCAAAGAAATTTTCACTTCAGAAGCCATAAAATAATTTTTATAAAATCACACAGTCATATCATACCATCAATATATTTTTCATCTCAACAACCAAAGGCTTATGAGGAATACCAAGGCTAGCTAGCTCAAATCTATGGGTACCCATTCAAATTTCTTTCTCTACTGGCACACACCTTAACACTTTAGCTAGAGAGGGAATACAAAACAAAATTCCTCCCACTAGTCAGGCTAGTGAGGCATTCAGACATTTGGTCATGACACTATGGTTTCAAACCATTTAAACAGTTTTCTAAACATTCAAATGTTAATAATTCACATATAGTTTATTTTCTCAATATTTTGGGTCAGTAACACATTTTTCTTTTCAATCCAATTTTTCAATACAAATAAAGTCACAATTTATGTTCACAATTCATTCAAAACAATTTGCAAAAGAAAATTCACAGAAAGTTTTTATGTTGTGCACAGACCTCGTACGAGTCGCCTCTTGACCTTGACTCGATGTTTCCTTTCCTTTCACAGTAGCCTTTTCAACTGAAACACACAATTTGCAGTATTACAATATCATAACTTATAATAAATCTAATAAATAAATTCATGTCAACTAAATTCTAGCTCTAATATGCTTAAATTAACATTCTTTGAAATTTGCATTCCGGGGTTACTATTTATGGCACTATTCTGGCACTATTCAAGTCAAAATATTGACTTTCTCATGCTTAATAGGTATGTGAATTCCAATTATACCCACATACCACATTTTGAGTGTTAAATTTGTTGGTCTTGGTTGCCATTTCAATTTTTAACTCTCCTAAGAGAAATTGCCATTTTTTTATTTTGATCCCCTGTTTTGCACTGTTCAATTTGTCTGGTTACTGTGGGAATTTGGCTAAGTGTCCTTCAAAAAAGTTGTTCCTTATTGTCTTATCATTAATTTCCTTTTTGAATCACTCAATTTGGAGTTTTTTAGCCCAAGATATGGTCATTTTTCTAAGGCTAGCAGGATTAGTTCAAACCCAAAATTCTGAGCTCTTTCTTGGTTCTGGCAGTTTTGGTGTGCTGACTGCAGCTCACTTTTTTTATGGTTTATGATCAGAATTTAGGTTTGTGTTTTTCATAAAAGTTTTAGTGCTATGTCTCAGCTTTCCATCGGTATAAAATTCAGATCATTTGGACCTACCTACACCAAGTTATGGCCAAATGAATAAATACTGTTCATTTGGTTATTTTTGTACAGTGGCAATGCACATTACTCGGATTTGACCTAATTATTCACTACCTTAATGTCATTTTCTAGACATGGTTTCTACATGAAAATTGTGTCATTATGTGTCTACTTTCATTCTCAATTGGCATCATACCAATTGGATTGGTAAAATTTCATTTTTGGTTCCTAAAAGGGACCTAGGTCATACTACCCAAAAGTGACCCTTCTGCAATCCAAATTGCCTTACAATTCCAAAAACTCCAACACATCTCAATTTGTCCTAATTGACCATTTCTAACCTCAATTAAGGTCAATTTCATCAATTGACCATTTCCTCCAATTTTTCCCCTAATTTTTAAAGCTCAAGAACCCTAATTTTTGTATTTTATTCAATTAGTGAATTTAAAGTGCATATTCAACATCTACACACTTAATTCAACTCAATTAACCCTTCAATTGCATCAATTCCACTCAAACCCTAATCCCTATAGGTTGGCCGAATTTCACACAAGAGTAGAAGGGTATGATTAGTTTCATTTCTTTCATCAATTCTAAATTTATTCCAACTACATAAACCTAAATTTAAAGAAAAATTGAAGAGTTATAACACTAACCTTTACTTTGGATTGCAATTGCACAAATCCTTCACTTTTCTCCTTTCTTTTCTAGATCAAGCTTCTTTTCAAGTTGAAATAGCAAGTTTAATCACAATTAAGTGGGGAATTTGTGGGAAATTTAGGGTTCACTCAAGCTAAAAACGGAGTTTTAATGGAGGTTTTAGATAGAGAGAGAGAGGAGAGGGAGTAGGGATGGAAAATGAGGGAAGGAAGATGACATTTTTTTCTTTTAATTTTATGTATTTAACTTGCATTTTGACTTAGTCAAAATTACATTAGTTTAATTGTATTTTTAACATCATGTATGATGTCACCAAGGATGAGGTAATAATTCAATTTCTTTTTCTTTTTCTTTTCCATTTGTTTTTCCATAGTTCTTTAATTTAATTCCTTATTTTAAAATTTTTATTTCTCTAATTTTATTAGACAGTTAGGTCATGGTTCACCTCTAGGGGTGAATTGACCAATTTGCCCCTCGCCAGTCTGATCCGATTTGCATATAATTCGGTATTTCTTCCGGAGTCCTGACCTAATTATTTGACCTACTTATCAACCCTTTTCTATGATTTTCTCTTTTTCACTAGGTTCGCAATAGTCCTTAAGACCGCAGTGTCAATTTTTCCCGTTTAAAATTAGGATTACAGTTGACCTCGCAGTCACTTCCCGGTAAGGTCACCCATCGCTGTGAACCCCGGCTCATTTAACTTTTTATGCTATGTTTTTCTTATTTATACTTCACTATCTGGTACTCACTATTTATTTCCATTCAGGGCTTTTCTAGGTGTCGTAAACATGGTTCTAATCTTCTTAATTGTCCGAACCGACACCGGTCACCGAAATAGTGGAATATACCAGGCTATGCAAATAGGGGTGTTACAATTCTCCCCCATGAAAATAAATTTCGTCTTGAAATTTTACCTGGTATCAGTTTCTGAACAGCTATGGGTGTTGTTCCTCATGTCCTCTTCTTGTTCCCAAGTAGCCTCTTGGCCTGAGTGATGGTTCCATAAAACTTTCACCAGTGGTATCTGCTTGTTCTTCAACTACTTCACCTCATATGCCAGAATCTCTATGGGTTCTTCCTCATGTGAAAGGTCTGGATTCACCTCAATTTCTTCTACTGATAACACATGAGATGGGTCGGATCTATACCTCCTCAACATGGTGTTAGTAGTATGCCCTAGAGCATATCATTTAGTATGTATCTTGTATATATTTTTATTAATAAAAGGCATTTCCACTTTTCCGTTTACATAATATATTTATGTGTAATAGAAAAGGTCCATTGATATTTTGTTAGAAATATTATTCTTAAGTTGTTAAGAATATGAGTGACAATATTTCTAGCACGAAGTATCATAAATAGGTTCAAAATCGAGGATACTTCATTATAAGGACATGACTTATCCAGAAAGATTGTATTCATGTTTGTTCCCAAGTTATTTATATGAGATATAAATAAGATGGAATGGTGAGTCTCATGCCATATAACAAACATGATAGGCACTTATAAATGATAAGTAGGCCGAACCAGCGACACTTATGACAAGCACATGGAGTTTACTCTTGTCAATGTTTTGTCATAAATCATATCAGTGCATATAATCTTTAGACCTGAGATAGCACAGTTAACTTGCATATAGGTAGTTTGAGTTTGATACTGCTTTCATACTTGTACTGTGTATGGGTATATGGGCATGTGTTGGCTCCTACTAGTTATATATGGAGGTAGGTGTTGATCAAGATGGAATCTGTTCCTCTAAGTAAATAGAGATAAAATCCTATGTTCATTTAATTGTTCTTGATATTTCAAGTTCCTGGCAGACAGATAGATTTATTGAAAAGAGTTTACGATGAGAAAATCTTTTAATCAAGAACTGGAATTAAAAGAGAACATAATATTCATAGCAAATGGAGTTTAACATAAACCACGACTCCAGCTTGAGTTGGGATTTTGTAACAGAGAGATTCTAGTGCATGGTAATATATGATTATAGGTTCATTTAAGGTAAACCTTATTACTAATTGGGTGGCCATGGCATGCTATGCTAGGTGTTAACCATGGTCCATGAGGTTCATAAAATGATTTAGAGAAATCATTTATGGTAAGAAAGAGTTCTGATGATATTAAGAGTTGATATCATGTCTCATTGCCAATTAGTGATGAGCCTAGTAAGTCACACACATACACAAGTTATCACCTAATTAAATATGATTTAATTAATTAATTAAAGAGTTTAATTGATTAATTAAATAGGTTTGGTTTGCAATTAGATTGCAAAGTCCCTAGCATTACTTGAAACCAAATCTAGATTATTGGATGTGTAGTATAAATTAAATTTATATTTAAAGTGTTTAAATATGAATTTAATTCATGAGAAATTAATTAATAGAGATTAATTAATTAATTTATATTTGATATAAATTAATTAGAAGAAAAAAAATAATTATTTTGGATTGAGAACTCAAAATTAAGACATAGGGGCATTTTTGTCATTTTGCAGTGTGACACGTGGCACCATGAGATGGTGACACATGGTATAACACAAAAGCTTTCCAAATGTTTTTTAATCATGTAAGATGATTAAAATCAAGATTAAATATAGGTTGACACTTGGCACAATGTGATTGGGTCACTTAAACCTAGAGCTAATCAAAGGGTGACATGTGGCAAGGGTTTAATGTGTTAACCTAGCTATTTAAGTGTTGTTATGAGAAAATAAAATACAACCAGTAGCCACACTCCTTGGTCACGCCATTTTGCAGCCCTCCCTCTATTCTTCTTCATCTCTCATCAATTCAAAGAGATTAGCCATCAATCTCTTGAATTAAGAACACTAGAAATTGTTTCTAGTGTCCTGTTTACATCTCTAATCTCTTAAAAGGCAGAACTTCAATTTCTAATTAATAGAAAAGGCTTTAGAAGCTGTTCAAGGGCTGCCATAAGTGTTCTTGGTGTGGACAAGCTAGAGAGACAACATCTGGTGTCCTGAAGACGAATCTCAAAGGCGCAGACACGCTACAGTGCATCAAGAGGTTAATGTAATCGTTCTTAATTTAATCTAGGTTTCTAAAATTAATCTGATTAATTTTAAAATCTAAAATGGAAAATACAGATCCAAAAACATATTAAAAGAGTTTTAATATGTTGTTTATCATTAAAATCAAATAGATAAAAATAAATCTTGCATGATGCATGTGACCCTAGGTGAAAATTTTTGAATTCAATGATATAAACTTGTGTTTTTCACGCTTCCGTTCCTTCAATTGGTATCAGAGCCACTATATTTGCCATTTAAGATTTTTTATTATATGATTTAATTGTGTGATTTGATCATGAGATGATTGATCCATTGCTGGTTGGATCAAGAGGTGTGGCGGCATGCTTGATGAACTCCAACATGGTGCGCATGGCTTTGGAAGATCATGGTGCGCATGGTTGTTATTAAATTCTACAATTGTTGCATGATGAAAGGTTCATCATATGACTAATTAAAACGTTTAATTAGGATTTTTAATCACACATTTAAATTATGATTCAAATCAGAATTTTAAAAATTGTTTGAATGTGATTCAAATCTGAATTTTAAAAGTTGTTTGAATGTAATTCAAATCTGAATTTTTAAAGTTGTTTGAATCATATTTAAATCTGATTTTTTAAAATTGATTGAATAAAATTCAGATCTGATTTTTTAAAAAAATGTTTGAATGTGATTCAAATCTGATTTTTTAAAAAATGATTGAATGTGATTCAAATCTGAATTTTTGAAGTTGTTTGAATGTGATTCAAATCTGAATTTTTAAATTTGTTTGAATGAGATTCAAATATGAATTTTTAAATTTATTTGAATCATATTTAAATCTAGATTTTTAAGTTGAATATGAGATATTCAATTTAATTTAAGTATGTATGTTTTATTTAATTGTTAAATAGTGATATGCATGATGGATGATCATGGACTATAAAAGACCAATGTGATTGGATTTATTTCTTTTATGTTTTTTTGGGATTATAAACTAATTAATTTATTTTAATTTATTTTGGGCATGTATTATTAAGTTTGTAATAATTTTTGGGTTGTAATTTCATTTATTTAAGTTCTTGTAAATTCGCATTGGTATGCCAAGGATTACTATGTAATATTGGATTGCAAGAAGTTCAAGGAGGTCAAGAGCATTGGTGGAACCAGTGGGAGGAATTTAAGATCAAGTGTTGATTATGTACTCCTTCAGCAACTCTTGTAAAATGAATGAATGAAATGCACCTAGGAATGCCCTGATTCAATTCTTGGTGGCTCAGAATTGAATCCCTTAGAAAGTCCATGATCATACCATATTTACTGCTTATCCATGAATGCATGAGATGTATGGGAATGTATGCAATTATATGATATATGCATGCTAAATGGATAATGTGCAAAGTGAGACCTTAATAGTAATTAGAATGACCATAAAATCTTCCAAACAAATGATTAAGTTGGAAATGTTATAATTAAAGTAATTATAACATAGGCCCTCCATTGGGGCAATTATTTTAAGAAATTTTAAATAGTTGCATGAGATGCAATTAATTTAAGAGATTTTCTTAAGAATAATTGTTAAGCATGAGATGTTATAAATATGTAAATGGTTTGGTGGCCAATATTGGATGTACCTGAGGACATTAAAATTATTTGCATAATTACTGGCTCAATGGGATCAACTTAACTAATGCAAGATAAGTCAATAATGGATGTACCTGAGATTTTGAGCATTAAGGGCTAGGTAAAGGATTGAACCTCACATGAGATGTGATGGGCAAGGAGTTGCTCACTTATAGTTTATTGTAATTCCAATAATGGATGTACCTGAGGATGATCAATAGAATTATAAGAATTCAATCACCCACTAGAAATCCATCCAACTAGGATTTCCGTTTCCTACTTTGGAAGTGTAGGATTCGCTATGTTAGTGGGAGGACCAATTTGATTAAAAGACCATAATCATTTTGGTTAATTACATGATACATTTACTAATTAATCTGGTTATTTTCTGCAGTTAATTTTTTAATAAAAATGAGCACAAAACAACCACCACCATCCAATATCCTTGCAAGCATACTTGATCACAATAGGTTGACTGGACCTAATCTGTCTGATTAGCTAAGAAATTTTGAAACTTGTCCTGAACCTTGAACATATAGGACATGTTCTAGATTCAAATGTTCCTGGTCCCTTACCTCCAGAGGCCACACAAGAGGAACATGATACTTTGGACAAGTGGAAGGAGCATGATATGAGAGCTAAGTGTTACATGCTTGCTTCCATGAGTAATGAGTTACAGAAGCAACATGAGAACATGCAGAGTGCGAGTGAGGTCCTCCTTCACCTATAAGAGTTGTATGGTGAGCACAGCAGGAATGCTAGGTATGAGATATCTAGACAGCTATTCCGTATGAGGATGTCTGAGGGACAGAATGTTGGGGATCATGTCCACAAGATGATTCGGCTGATTGAGCAGTTGGAACATCTTGACTTCAACATGGATTTCCAACTACAGACGAATTTGATCCTTCAGTCCCTTCCTGAGTCTTTTGGGAATTTTGTGACAAATTTCCATATGACTAAACAGGAATGCACCTTAGCTGGTTTACTCAACATGTTGATTATTGCCCAAAAGAATATGCCGGGCAATAAAGGAAAAGAGGTAGCTTTGATTGCATCTTCTTCTGCTGGAAAGTCCAACAAGAAGAAGGGCAATAAGAAAAAGAAACCTCAGATTCCTGGTCCTTCCAAGAAAATAGCTAAACAGAAAAGGAAGACTAAAGCTGATGGAGGCTAAGGAAAGTGTTTCCGCTGCCAACTGGAAAGTGTTTCCATTGCCAATAAGAAAGTGTTTTCACTGCCCAGAGTATAGCAATCTAAAAGAATGCAATGCCATGGTGAAAACCAACTCAAGTTCAAAATATATTTGGCACTTAAGGTTATGTCATGTTGCAGAATATAGGATTGCAAAACTGGAGAAAATGGGGATTCTATCCTTATTGGGCTCTGAGCCTACTCCAACTTGTGAATCTTGCCTTCAGGGCAAAATGACTAGATCACCCTTTGTTGGACAAGGGCTAAGAGCTGAAAATATTTTGGAGCTAATACATAGTGATGTATGTGGTCCATTTAAAGAAATGGCTAGAGGGGGCTTTCATTATTTTATTACCTTTAGTGATGATAAATCAAGATTTGGGTATTTGTATTTGATGAAATACAAACATGAATCCTTTGAAAAGTTCAAAGAATTTAAATCTGAAGTACAAAATCAAATAGGAAAGAATATTAAAGCTCTTCGATCAGATCGTGGAGATGAATATTTGAGTACTAAATTTGATGAATACTTGAGAGAGCATGGTATTGTTTCTCAGCTGACTCCTCCAAGAACGCCACAGCTGAATGGTGTATCTAAAAGGAGAAATCGTACCCTATTGGATATGGTACGTAGTATGATGAGCTATACTGATATGCCAATCTCCTTTTGGGGATTTGCATTAGAATCAACTTTGTATATTCTGAATAGGATTCCATCAAAATCAGTTTCTTCCACACCTTATGAGCTTTGGCATGGAAGAAAACCAAGTCTTAAGCATGTTAAGATTTGGGGTTGTCCAGCTTATATCAAAAGGCTGAACACTGATAAATTGGAGACCAGATCAGAAAAAGGTCGATTTGTTGGATATCCAAAAAATAGTTTTGGATATTATTTTTATTTGCCTACTTCACAAAAGGTTGTGATAAGTAGAGATGCCATATTTCTTGAACAACAGTTTGTTCAAGAAGGAGGCAAAGGAAGGCAAACAGAGTTGGAATTAGAGAATTCTGACTAACCAACAGATCAGATGGATATAGATCCATCTGGTCAACCTTTACCCGTTGATGAAACATCTACAGCTGTTCCTCGTAGAACAACCAGGGTATCTCACCCACCAGTGAGATATGGTTTTCTTCATGAAGAAGAACAAGAGTTGTCTACTCATGAAGAAGTAGATCATGGAGATGATGGACTTACCTATGAAGAAGCTATATCAGATATAGACTCTTCGAAATGGATTGATGCTATGAAATCCGATATTGATTCCATGTATAAGAATCAAGTTTGGGATCTTGTTGAGCCACCTGAAGGTATTGTACCTATAGGGAACAAATGGGTTTTCAAGAAGAAAATTGGTTCTGATGGAAAGGTAGAGACCTATAAGGCAAGGCTAGTAGCGAAAGGGTTTCGCCAAAGGCAAGGAATTGACTATGATGAGACTTTCTCGCCTATTGCCCTGCTTAAATCAATTAGGATTTTATTAGCAATAGCTACATACTATGATTATGAGATTTGGTAGATGGATGTCAAAACAGCTTTTCTCAATGGATACATTGAAGAAAACATTTTCATGGAACAACCTAGGGGATTTGAATCCCAAGATGGTTCCAAGGTATGCAAGCTAAAGCGATCCATTTATGGGTTGAAACAAGCTTTGAGGAGTTGGAACATCCATTTTGATGAAGCCATTAAATCCTTTGGTTTTATCAAAAATGAGGATGAGCCATGTGTATATAAGAAGGTTAGTGACAGTGCTATCACTTTCCTTGTCTTATATGTAGATGACATACTGTTGATGGGTAATGACACAAGTATGTTGACGACTATAAAGGTATTGTTGTCAAATACATTCTCCATGAAAGACTTAGGGGAGGCAACCTATATTCTTGGGATTCGCATCTATAGAGATAGAGCGAAAAGAATAATTGGTTTATCCCAAAGTCTATACTTGGAAAAGGTGTTAAAGAGGTTTAACATGCTTGATTCCAAGAGAGGATTGTTACCAGTGAGACATGGTATCCATCTTTCTAAAGAGATGTCTCTAAAGACACCTGAAGAAAGAGATAAGATGGCCAGGATTCCATATGCTTTGGCTATTGGAAGTTTAATGTACGCAATGTTGTGTACTAGGCCGGATATCGCATATCTTTGTTAGTTTGACTAGCGGTATCAATCCAATCCAGTTTGGAACTCGGATAGTATCAAGAATATCCTTAAGTACTTGAGAAGAACTAAGGATTTATTCTTGATTTATGGAGGTGGAGACTTGCAATTGGATGGTTATACTAATTCTGATTTCAATCAGATATCCATGATAGAAAGTCTACCTCTGGATATGTGTTCATTTGTAATGGAGGTGCAGTCAGTTGGAAGAGTTCCAAACAAAGCACGACTGAAGATTCCACTACAGAGGCTGAGTATATTGCTGCATCAAATGCTGCAAAGGAAAGTCGTTTGGATAAAAAGTTCGTGATGAACTTACAGTAGTTCCTTCCATTGAGTCAGCGGTTCCACTACATCGTGACAATAATGGAGCGATCATCTGAGCTAAGGAACCAAGGTCTCACCAGAAATCCAAACACATAGAAAGGCACTACCACATTATAAGAGATATAGTTGGGCAAGGCGATATAGCCATGCAGAAAAATAACATCAGCTGAAAATCCAGCTGATCCATTCACTAAGCCTATGTCACATACTCAGTTAGACCGACATCTTGAGAATATAGGTCTAAGATATTGTAATGAATGGCTCTAGTGCTAGTGGAAGATTGTTAGTAGTATGCCCTAGAGCATATCATTTAGTATGTATCTTGTATATATTTTTATTAATAAAAGGCATTTTCACTTTTTCGTTTACATAATATATTTATGTGTAATAGAAAAGGTCCATTGATATTTTGTTAGAAATATTATTCTTAAGTTGTTAAGAATATGAGTGACAATATTTCTATCAAAAATTATCATAAATAGGTTCACAATCGAGGATACTTCATAATAAGGACATGACTTATCCAGAAAGATTGTATTCATGTTTGTTCCCAAGTTATTTATATGAGATATAAATAAGATGGAATGGTGAGTCTCATGCCATATAACAAACATGATAGGCACTTATAAATGATAAGTAGGCCGAACCAGTGACACTTATGACAAGCACATGGAGTTTACTCTTGTCAATGTTTTGTCATAAATCATATCAGTGCATATAATCTTTAGACACGAGATATACAGATTATCTTGTATATAGGTAGTTTGAGTTTGATCTGCTTTCATACTTATCTTGTGTATGGGTATATGGGCATGTGTTGGCTCCTACTAGTTATATATGGAGGTAGGTGTTGATCAAGATGGAATCTGTTCCTCTAAGTAAATAGAGATAAAATCCTATGTTCATTTAATTGTTCTTGATGTTTCAAGTTCTGGCCAGACAGGATAGATTTATTGAGAAAAGAGTTTCGATGAGAAAATCTTTTAATCAAGAACTGAATTAAAAAAGAACATAATATTCATAGCAAATGGAGTTTGACATAAACCATGACTCCAGCGTGAGTTGGGATTTTGTAACAGAGAGATTCTAGTGCATGGTAACATATGATTATAGGTTCATTTAAGGTAAACCTTATTACTAATTGGGTGGCCATGGCATACTATGCTAGGTGTTAACCATGGTCCATGAGGTTCATAAAATGATTTAGAGAAATCATTTATAGTAAGAAAGTGTTCTGATGATATTAAGAGTTGATATCATGTCTCATTGCTAATTAGTGATGAGCCTAGTAAGTCACACACATACACAAGTTATCACCTAATTAAATATGATTTAATTAATTAATTAAAGAGTTTAATTGATTAATTAAATAGGTTTGGTTTGCAATTAGATTGTAAAGTCGCTAGCATGACTTGAAACCAAATCTAGATTATTGGATGTGTAGTATAAATTAAATTTATGTTTAAAGTGTTTAAATATGAATTTAATTGATGAGAAATTAATTAATAGAGATTAATTAATTAATTTATATTTGATATAAATTAATTAGAAGAAGAAAAATAATTATTTTGGGTTGAGAACTCAAAATTAAGACACAGGGGCATTTTGGTCATTTTACAGTGTGACACGTGGCACCATGAGATGGTGACACATGGCATAACACATAAGCTTGCCAAATGTTTTTTAATAATGTAAGATGATTAAAATCAAGATTAAATATAGGTTTGACACTTGGCACAATGTGATTGGATCACTTAAACCTAGAGCTAATCAAAGGGTGACATGTGGCAAGGGTTTAATGTGTTAACCTAGCTATTTAAGTGTTGTTATGAGAAAATAAAATACAACCAGCAGCCACAGTCCTTGGTCACGCCATTTTGCAGCCCTCCGTCTATTCTTCTTCATCTCTCATCAATTCAAAGAGATTAGCCATCAATCTCTTGAATTAAGAACACTAGAAATTGTTTCTAGTGTCCTGTTTACATCTCTAATCTCTTAAAAGGCAGAACTTGAATTTCTAATTAATAGAAAAGGCTTTAGAAGCTGTTCAAGGGCTGCCATAGGTGTTCTTGGTTTGGACAAGCTAGAGGGACAACATCTAGTGTCCTAAAGACGAATCTCAAAGGCGAGACACTGCGATTGCATCAAGAGGTTAGTGTAATCGTTCTTGATTTAATCTAGGGTTCTAAAATTAATCTGATTAATTTTAAAATCTTAAATGGCAAATACAGATCCAAAAACATATTAAAAGAGTTTTAATATGTTGTTTATCATTGAAATCAAATAGATAAAAATAAATCTTGCATGATGCATGTGACCCTAGGTGAAAATTTTTGAATTCAATGGTATAAACTTGTGTTTTTAACGCTTCCGTTCCTTCACATGGACACATGGAAGACATTATGTATCTTCTCCAACTCTGGAGGTAGTGTTAGTCGGTATGCCAAGGGACTCACTCTATCTAGAACCTCATATGGTCCAATGAAACGAGGACTCGGTTTCCCCTTTCTGACAAATCTCATAATTTTCTTCTAAGGGGAAACCCTAAGGAATACTTTATCACCCACTAAGTACTCAATATCTCGCCTCCTCATATCAATATAGGACTTTTGATGATTTGATGCAGCCTTGATTCGATCTCTGATCAATCTGATCTTCTCCTTTGTTTGCTGAACAATTTCTGGCCCAATCATCTTTCTTTTGCCCACTTCATCCCAACACAAAGGAGCTCTACACTTTCTGCCATACAGAGCTTCATATGGAGGCATCCCAATGCTCGATTGTTAGCTGTTGTTATAAGCAAACTCAATCAAATGCAAGTATGTATCCCAACTGCCCTCAAACTTAATCACATAAGCCCGTAGCATATCCTCCAATATCTGAATTACCCTCTTAGATTGGCCATCTGTCTGTGGGTGGAATGTCGTGCTGAAGTTTAATCTAGCTCCTAAGGCTCTCTAAAGACTACCCTAGCATCTAGAAGTGAACCTAGGATCTCTGTCAGATACAATCGATACTGGCACTCCATGCAGTCTCACAATCTCATCTACGTACAATTTGGCCAATCTCTCTAAGCTATAGTCCATCCAGACTGGTAGAAAATGAGCAGACTTAGTCAATCTGTCCACTATAACCCATATTGCAACTTGGCTCTTCTATGTTCTCGAAAATCCCATCACAAAATCCATTGTTATTCATTCCTATCTCCATTCAGGTACTGGCAATGGATGTAACAAACCAGCTGATACTTGATGTTCTGCCTTCACTTGCTGATAAGTTAGGCATTCGGAGACAAAATCAGCTACATCCCTTATCATACCCATCCACCAGTAATGCTTCTTTAGCCCTCTGTACATTTTAGTGCCACCAGGGTGCATAGCAAAAGGAGACTCATGTGCTTCCCTCATAATGATCTGTCTCAGTCAACATCATTAAGAATACACAATCTGCCCTGGTGTAATAGTAGGCCATCATCTCTCATTGAGAATTTAGGTTTCTTGCCCTGCCGAACTTCTCCTAGTAGTTTCTAATATTTTTCATTATTCTGCGTAGCCATTCTAATCTGATCAATCAACACTGGTTGCACATGCCATGTAACTACTGTCTGTCCCTCATCATTTACTTCTAAGCTGGCTTGTAGTGCTTTCAATTCATGCACCATGGACAAAGGAGAAACTCTTAGACTTGCCATAGTCTTACGACTTAAGGTGTCAGCCACCACATTTGCTTTCTCCGACTGATAGTCTATTAGACAATCATAGTCTTTAATTAATTCTAACCATCTCCTCTATCTCAAATTCAACTCTTTCTGGGTGCCCAGATACTTCAAACTCTTATGATCTGTGTAGATGTAACACTTCTCCCCATATAAGAAGTGTCTCTAGATCTTAAGACTGAATACAATAGCTGCTAGCTCCAAGTCATGTGTCGCATAGTTCCTCTCATGCGGTTTTAGCTAGCGTGATACATATGCAATAACATTTCGATCTTGCATCAGTACACAGCCTAACCCATTGTGAGAAGCATCACTATAAACTGTGTATTCTTTACCGGGGGTAGGTAAAGTCAGGACTGAAGCTTCTGTCAAACATCTCTTCAACTCATCAAAACTCTACTGGCATTTATCTGTTCACTAAAATTTCACATCTTTCCGAAGCAGGTTGGTTAGTGGAGAAGCCAACATAGAGAATCCTTTCACAAACCAGAAGTAATATCCAGCTAAACCCAGAAAACTACGAATTTCTGTGACATTCCTGGGTGGCTTCCAATTAAGGATAGCTTCAATCTTGCTGGGATCTACCTTAATACCCTCTGCCAATACTATGTGCCCCAAGAAAGAAATTTCTGTTAGCCAAAATTCACATTTCGACAATTTGGCATATAGTTGTTTATCCCTTAAAGTCTGTAGCACAATCCTCAGGTGCCTATCATGGTTCTCTGCACTCCTCGAATATACCAAGATGTCATTAATGAATACCACCACAAACTGGTCGAGGTATGGTCTGAAGATAGTGTTCATCAAATCCATAAATGCAGCTGGAGCATTAGTTAACCCGAATGGCATAACTAGGAACTCATAATGGCCATATCGAGTTCTAAAAGCAGTTTTTGGGATACTCTGCCCTTGCACTTTCAACTGATAATAATCTGATCTCAGGTCAATTTTGGAGAACACAGCTGCACCCTTCAACTGATCAAACAGGTCATCAATGCGGGGCAATGGACATCTACTCTTTATTGTCACCTTATTCAGCTATCGGTAATCAATACACAAGTGGAGAGTGCCATCTTTCTTCTTAACAAACAACACTAGCGCTCCCAAACATGACACACTAGGGTGAATGAAGCCCTTGTCAAGTAGTTCTTGCAACTGCACCTTCAACTCTTTCAATTCTGCTGGTGCCATTCTGTATGGTGTTATGGAGATTGGGCCCACACCATGTTAGTAGTATGCCCTAGAGCATATCAGTTAATATGTATCTTGTACATGTTTTTATTAATAAAAGGCATTTCCACTTTTCCGTTTACATAATATATTTATGTGTAATAGAAAAGGTCCATTGATATTTTGTTAGAAATTCTATTCTTAAGTTGTTAAGAATATGAGCGACAGTATTTCTAGTACAAAGTATCATAAATAGGTTCACAATCGAGGATACTTCACAATAAAGACATGACTTATCCAGAAAGATTGTATTCATGTTTGTTCCCAAGTTATTTATATGAGATATAAATAAGATGGAATGGTGAGTCTCATGCCATATGACAAACATGATAGGCACTTATATATGATAAGTAGGTCAAACAAATGACACTTATGATGTCACACCTTACCCCTTTGTAAGGCATAACATGATCCCGTAGAATACCTAATGAACTACTGAACTTCACCTACCGATAATTCATTAAGTACACTACGAGGGATTTTAAAACCATTTTCTTACCTTTTTGGAAGTGGTGAGCGTTTTGGTAGGAATTAAAATCATTTAATTGAAGTTTCAAAACTAGTTAAAATTTTTGCCCATTTTATTTTTCCACAAATTTTATAAAAATTTCGGCAGAGTACCGTCTGTATTTTGAGAAAACAGTTCTTCAAAAACCTGTAAAAATACTTCCAATAATTGTTTCCACAACTTCCAACCACCAAAATTACTCAGTTCAACATAACTCAAATCAATTCCACAATTCAATCAAAGTTTGTCATCTCAAAATATTTCATCATTTCATTCACTGTCACACCTTACCCCTCTGTAAGGTATAACATGATCCCGTAGAATACTTAATGAACTACCGAACTTCACCTACCGATAACTCATTAAGTATCCTACAAGGGATTTTAAAACAATTTTCTTACATTTTGGAAATGGTGAGCATTTTGGTAGGAATTAAAAACCATTTATTCAAAGTTTAAATACTAGTAAAAATTTTTGTCCATTTTAATTTTTCCGTAAATTTTATAAAAATTTTGACAAAGTTCCGTTTGTATTTGGAGAAAACAATCCTTCAAATACCTGAGAAAAACACTTCCAATAGTTTTTCACAACTCCCAACCTCCAAATAATCTCAAGTCAACACAATTCAAGTCATTCCAAAAATTTATCAACTTCAAATATTTCATAACTCCATCCACAGTGCATATAGTATGAAATTTACAAATACAAATCTTAATTTACAGAAGAAAATTCAAAAATAATATTAAAATTTATTTTACAATTGCTCAACTTTACATTGATACATACAACATTACTATATTTACATCAAAATTAACTACAAGGGTATAAAATAATACCCGTACAAAAAGACCAGTGTAGTCCTCAATTTAATAGCAGCTCACTCTGCTGCTTTCTCCTTGCTCTTATCTGCGACAGCAAAATAAGCTATCGCTGAGTATAAAAATACTCAGTGGTGCACAATAAAAATTTAAAATACAATACATAAATCATTCATTGATGAAACACAATTTAAATATTTCTCAATCGCATTTCACAATTTATTAAAGCTCATAATAACACAATTTAGTCAAATAATTTAATAAACACAATGTTGTCAAAATCATACACAACTTAAGCCATGACACAAAATTTTCGATCAATGCCGTGTTATACACCACGAAAAAGCAATCTACAACCCCATTAATCGAAATCAATGAGGGAGGTGGCTAGCTAGCTAATGAGTACTCATCCGATCTCAACCTCAACTGGCAAGCCAGAGAGGGAGGAAAATAAACGATCTCAACCCCATAAATGGAGGAATAATGTGACACTGTAATGCTAAGTGTGAACACAAAATCAATTCAAAATAATTTATTTAAATAATTTATGAGAAATCTGATCAATTTCCAAGTCATATTTGCCATTATAAAATGGCAACACAGTACATAATTAATCACAGAAGTCAAATTTTTGAGAATAAAATATTTAAATAAGAATTATTGTGCACAGACCTGACGTGAGTCGCCTCTAGGCCTTGACTCAGTCTCTCAGAGCTTCCAAGTCTTTTTCAGCTGAAACACACAGTTTCATAGTGTTTCAGTACCATAACTTAGCATAAATCCAAAAATAAATTTAACTTCACTTTTACCTAGCTCTAACATGCTAAATTCGACGTTCTCGAAATTTTTGTGTTTAGGGTTACTATTCACTTCACTATTTAAGTCAAATTGTTGACTTTCTAAGGCTTAATAGGTATGGAAATTCCAACTTCACCCACATACCACATTTTGGTCACCAAACTTGTTAGCTTTGGTCATTTCCTCAAAGCTTAAGTCATTTAGGCAAAATTGTCAAATTTTCAGTTTTGATGTCCCTAGTTGCACTGTTTCATTAGTCATTCTACTGTTGGAATTTGGCAAAACTTTCTTCATAGAAAATGTTCCCTATTGTCTTAAGTTTATTCTCTTTTTTGAATCACTCCAATTGGAGTTTTGTAGCTCAAGTTATAGCCATTTGAACCATGGCTGCCGGAGTGAATACAACCCAGATTTTCTGGGCAATTTTGGTTCTGGCAGTTTTGGGTCACCAACTTGGGGTGGCCAAATGACTTGGTTGCTGGCAGAATTTGGGTTTGTGTTCTTCATAAAAGTTTTAGGTCTATATCTTATCTAACCACTGGTAACATTTCAGGTCATTTTGACCTGCCTAGCTCAAGTTATGACCAAATGAACAAACACTGTTCATTTAGTCAGTCTGTGCAGGGCAGCCTGCAATTTTCCAACTTTAGTCAATTTGTTCACTAGGTTTTAGTCACTTTTTGGGCATGCTTCCTAAATGAAAATTGTGTCATTTAGTGTCTATTTTCATCCCCAATTGGTCCCATACCAATTGGACTTGTAAAATTTCATTTTTAGTCCTTCAAAGTTGACTTGGTCATGCTGCCAGCAGCATGACTACACTCCCTCCGAATTTAGCTTTAATTCCAACCATTCCAACACAACTCATTTGGTCACAAATGATCATTTTTCACTTCACAATAGGTCAAAGACATCATTTACTCATTTCTCACATTTTTAGTTCATAAACCCTAATGTTCAAAACCCTAATTCACCAACCTCATGCACTTAACCACATTTAGTGCTTTTAATCCTAACCATTCAACTAAATAAAGCTTCTAAACTCATTCAAATCCATCAAACCATGCAAAACACACTCCCCATCATGCTGGCCAAATTTCAGTTTAGTCCTTTACAAGTATTTTTATTTCCTTTCTTTAGTTTCTAAGCTCATTTCAATAACTAAATATGCATTTGATTAGATAATTGGTAGTTAGAAGACTAACCTTTGCTTGGAGGGTTTCTAGGCTTTCCTTTCTTCAATTCTTTCTTCTTCTTTTTACTCTCTAATGTTTCCTCAACATGTAAGGAGAATTTTTTGTGTTGAGACTTTGTGAATTTATGGAATAGAGTAGGGAAATTCAAGCTTCCTTTCCCTTAACAATGGTCGAACAAGGTGAAAGAATGGGGAGAGAGAGGTGAGGCGGCAAGTTTGGGTAAGGAAGATGACTTTATTTTTTTTTTCTTTTTTTTTATTTTATCTATTTTAGCTTATGGAAGACCCAAAAAAAATCAATTTAATTAATTAAATATATTAATTATTACTTTTATGGCATCATGCATGATGTCATGCATGATGTCATCTCCCTACACTTTTTCATTTTCTTTTTTTTTTTCTATTAGTTCTTTAATTTAATTCTCGATTCTGAAATTTTCTTTTCTCCGATTTTATTTGACAGTTAGGTTAGGAGTCAGCTCTCGGGGTCAATTGACCAAATTGCCCCTCGCCGGTTCATCCCGGTTTGCAAATAATTCAATATTTCTTTCGGCTCCCTGACCTAATTATTTGACTGACTTAACAGTTCTTTTTCGTGATTTTCTCTTTTCCACTGTGTTTATAATGGTCCTAAGGACCGCAACGTCACATTTTACGGTTTGAAATTTGAGTTTAAAACGGCTTCACAGTCGTTCCCAAGAAGGTCACCCATCGTTGTGACTCTCGGCTCGTTTAACTTCTTATATTCTGTTTTTCTTATTTATACTTAACTAATTGGCAATTTCTAATTATTTGTGTTTATGGCTTTTCTAGTTGTCTTAAGTGTGGTTCTAATCCCCTTAATTGTCCAGACTGACACCGGTCACCGGAACAGTGAAATATACCAGGCTATTCAAATAGGGGTGCTACATTCACATTGCATTTAAAATTTAATTTACATATTCAGGTCTTAATTTACAAAAAGAAAATCCAAAATACCATTATTATAAGTTACTGTACAACTGCTCAACTTTACATTGATACATAAAACATTACAATATTACATCAAATAATTACAAGGGTATAAACAAATACCCGTACAAAAGTGATCAAAGAAGTTCTTGCCAATCCAGTAGCTCACTTTGCTGCTTGTTCCTTGCCCTTATCTGCGACAGCAAAATAAGCTATCGCTGAGTATAAAAATACTCAGTGGTACACAATAAAAATTGAAATGCCATATATAAAACATTCTTTGACAAATTCACAATTTGAATATTTCATAATCACATTTCACAATTTATCAAAACTCATTATAGCACAATTTTGATCAAATAATTTAATAAACACACTGTTGTCAATTCATACACAACTTAAGCCATAACACAAAATTTTCGATCAATGCCGTGTTGTACACCATAACAAAGCAATCTACAACCCCACTAATCGAAATCAATGAGGGAGGTGGCTAGCTAGCTAATGAGTACTCATCCGATCTACAGCCTGAACTAATAAACCAGAGAGGGAGGAAAATAATCGATCTCAACCCATAAATGGGGGAATAATATGGCACTGTCATGCTAAGTGTGAATCCAAAATTAATTTAAAACAATTTATTTAAATATTGCATACAAAAATCAAATCAATTTCCAAAGTTACATTTTCATTCACAAAGTGGCAACATAAAAGTTCTTAAACTCATAATGCATACTAAATCAATTTTTCAATGATAAAATGCTTAAATAGGGTTTATTGTGCACAAACCTGACGTGAGTCACCTCTAGGCCTTAACTCAGTCTTTTGTCCCTTGCGGGTCTTTTTCAGCTGAAACACAAATTTATAGTGTCTCAGTATCTTCGCTTTACAATAATTCTAATAATTAATCTCATTATGCTTAAACTTCATTCTTGAATACTTTCATGTTGAGGATACTATTTATAGTACTATTCAAGTCAAAATATTGACTTTCTCATGCCTAAAAGGTATGGGAACTCCAACTATACTCACATACCATATTTTGGTCACCAATTTTGTTGGTTTTGGTTGTTTTCTCAAAACTTAAGCCTTTTAAGCAAAATTGCCAATTTTCAGTTTTGGTGTCTTAGATCACACTGTTCCATTGGTCATTTTGCTGTTAGAATTGGGCTAAGTTTTCTTCATAGAAATTGTCCCTTAATGTCTTAACTTTATTCTCCTTTTTGAATCACTCCATTTGGAGTTTTGTAGCTCAAGTTATAGCCATTTGAATCATGGCTACCGGATTGGACTCAACCCAGATTTCTGGGCACCAAACTGGTTCTGGCAGTTTTAGGTCACCATATTTGGGTGGCTAAATGACTTGGTTAAGGGCATAATTTGGGTTGGTGTTCTTCATGAAAGTTTTAGGTCTATATCTCAGCTTTCTACTGGTAAACTTTCAGGTCATTTAGACCTGCGTAGCCCAAGTTATGGCCAAATGAACAAACACTGTTCATTTGGTCATTTTTGGTACAGGTCAGATTGCCTAATCCGGATTTGGTCAATTTGTTCACTAGGTTTTGGTCACTTTTTGGGCATGATTCCTAAATGAAAAATGTTCCATTTTGTGTCTATTTTCATTCCCAATTGGCCTCACACCAATTGGACTTGTAAATTTTCAGTTTTGGTCCCTGAAAGGGACCTTGGTCTTGCTGCCTGCAGCATGACCCTAAGCAATCTGAATTTGCATTTGGTTCCAACACTTCTAACATACTCCAATTGGTCACAAATGACCATTTCTCACCTCAAACCAAGTCCAACACACCATTTAACACATTCTCACATTTTTATCTTCCAAAACCCTAGATGCCAAAACCCTAGTTCATGCCATTGATTAATTCCTAATCAAATCATTACACTAATCATATATTCAACACTATTTAAGCTCTAATTCATGTTTAGTTTAACTAAACACTATCAAATCCAATACCCTAACAAGCTGGCCGAAATTTAACTTTGTCCCCCAACACTTGTTTTCATTTCATTTAAAGTTTATTTCCAAGTTCAATAAGCTAAAAATGTAAAAATCAAACTAAAAGTGTCAAGTTTGCTTACTAACCTCAGCCTTTGATTTTCAATCTTCAATTCCCTTCTTCTTTTCTTCTTTCTTTCTTGCTTAAGCTTTTTTTCAAGACTAAAAGACTAGGTTTAATTAAGGGGAGTACGGGATTTATGGCTAGATCAAGTAGTTCTTCAAGCTCAAAATGAGCTTTAATGGAGGAAAGTAAGGGTGAGGGAGAGAGAGGTATGGGACGGCAATGAAGAAGATAAGTCTTTTTTTTTTCTTTCTTTTCTTTTATGTCTTTAGGAAGACCACAAATTTAGATTAAATAAATTTTAATTATGATAATTATTGCATCAAGCATGAGGTCATGCATGATGTCATCACTTTTTACTTTTCCTTTTTCTTTTTTTTTTAATTTATTTTTCTATTAGTTCTTTAATTTAATTCTCGATTCCGAAATTTTCTTGTCTCCGATTTTATTTGACAATTAGGTCAAGAGTCAGCTGTCGAGGTCAATTGACCAAATTGCCCCTCGCCGGTTTGACTCGGTTTGAAAATAATTCAATATTTCTTTCGGATCCCTGACCTAATTATTTGACTGGCTTAACAATTCCTTTTTTGTGATTTTCTCTTTTCCACTGTGTTTAAAATAGTCCTAAGGACCGCGACGTCACATTTTACGGTTTGAAATTTGAGTTTAAATCGACTTTGCAATCCTTCCCGAGAAGGTCACCCATCGCTGTGACTCTCGGCTCATTTAACTTCTTATGTTCTGCTTTTCTTATTTATACTTAACCAATTGACAATTACTAATTATTTGTGTTCAGGGCTTATCTAGTCATCTTAAGTGTGGTTCTAATCTCCTTAATTATCCGGACCGACACCGGTCACTGAAACAGTGAAATATACCAGGCTATGTAAATAGGGGTGTTACATATGACAAGCACATGGAGTTTACTCTTGTCAATGTATTGTCATAAATCATATCAGTGCATATAATCTTTAGACCTGAGATAGCACAGTTATCTTGTATATAGGTGGTTTGAGTTTGATACTGCTTTCATACTTGTACTGTGTATGGGTATATGGGCATGTGTTCGCTCCTATTAGTTATATATGGACGTATTGATCAAGATAGAATCTGTTCCTCTAAGTAAATAGGAATAAAATCCTATGTTCATTTAATTGTTCTTGATGTTTTAAGTTGACTAGGACAGATAGATTTAATCAGAAAAGAGTTTCTGATGAGAAAATCTTTTAATCGAGAACTGGAATTAAAAGAGAACATAATATTCATAGCAAATGGGGTTTGACATAAACTATGACTCCAGCTTGAATTGGGATTTTGTAACAGAGAGATTCTAGTGCATGGTAAAATATGATTATAGGTTCATTTAAGGTAAACCTTATTACTGATTGGGTGGCCATGGCATGCTATGCTACGTGTTAACCATGGTTTATGAGGTGCAAAATATGATTTAGAGAAATCATTTATGGTAAGAAAGAGTTTTGATGATATTAAGAGTTGATATCATATCTCATTGCCAATTAGTGATGAGCCTAGTAAGTCACACACATACACAAGTAATCATCAAATTAAATATGATTTAATTAATTAATTAAAGAGTTTAATTGATTAATTAAATAGGTTTGGTTTGCAATTAAATTGCAAAGTCCCTAGCATGACTTGAAACTAAATCTAGATTATTAGATGTATAGTATAAGTTAAATTTATATTTAAAGTGTTTAAATATGAATTTAATTAATGAGAAATTAATTAATAAAGATTAATTAATTGATTTATATTTGATATAAATTGATTAGAAGAAGAGAAATAATTATTTTGGGTTGAGAACTCAAAATTAAGACACAGGGGCATTTTGGTCATTTCACAGGGTGACATGTGGCACCATGAGATGGTGACACATGGCACTACACATAAGCTTGCCAAATATTTTTTAATCATGTAAGATGATTAAAATTAAGATTAAATATAGGTTTGACACTTGGCACAATGTTATTGAGTCAATTAAACCTAGAGCCAATCGGAAGGTGACATGTGGCAAGGGTTTTAAGTGGTGACCTAGCTATATATGTGTTGTTATGAAAAGAAAAAGAATAACCAGCTGCTGCCTCCCTTTGTGCTGCCACCCTTGAGGCTCCCATTCTCTCTTCTTCTTCATCTCTCATCAATTCCAAGAGATTAGCAAACAATCTCTTGAATTAAAAATACTAGAAATTGTTTCTACTGTCTTGTTTACATCTTTAATCTCTTAAAAGGCAAAACTTGATTTTCTAATTAATAGAAAAAGCTTTAAAGGCTGTTCAAGGGCTGTCATTGGTGATCTTAGTGTGGACAAGCTAGAGGGACAACATCTGGTGTCCTAAAGACGCATCCTAATGGTGCCAAACACACTGCAGTGCATCAAGAGGTTAGTGCACTTATTCTTGGTCTAATCTAGGGTTCTAAAATTAATCTGATTAATTCTAAAATCTTGAATGGCAAATACAAATCTAAAAACATATTAAAAGAGTTTTAATATGTTGTTTATCATTGAAATCAAATAGATAAAAATAAATCTTACATGATGCATATGACCCTAGGTGAAAATTTTTGAATTCAATGATATAAAATTGTGTTTTTCATGCTTCTGCTCCTTCAATTGGTATCAGAGCCAGGTTATTTGCCATTTAGATTGTTGATTATATGATTTAATTTTGTGTTTTGATCATGAGATAATTTATACATTGCTGGTTGCAATAGATGTGTGGCGGCATGCTTGATGAACTCCAACATGGTGGGCATGGTTTGGGAAGATCATGGTGCGCATGGTTGTTATTAAATTCTGCAATTGTTGCATGATCAAAGGTTCATCATATGACTAATTAAAATGTTTAATTAGGAGTTTTAATCATACAATTAAATTTTGATTCAAATCAGAATTTTAAAAATTGTTTGAATGTGATTCAAATCTGAAATTTAAAAGTTGTTTGAATATGATTCAAATCTGAATTTTTAAAGTTGTTTGAATAATATTCAAATCTGAATTTTTAAGGTTGTTTGAATGTGATTCAAATCTGAATTTTTAAATTTGCTTGAATGTGATTCAAATCTGAATTTTTAAATTTGTTTGAATCATATTTAAATCTGGATTTTTAAGTTGAATATGAGATATTCAATTTAATTTAAGTATGTATGTTTTATTTAATTGTTAAATAGTGATATGTATGATGGATGATCATGGAATATAAAAGACCAATGTGATTAGATTTATTTCTTTTATGTTTCTTTGGGATTGTAAATTAATTAATTAATTTCAATTTTTTTTGGGCATGTATTATTAAGGCTGTAATAATTTTTGGGTTGTAATTTCATTTATTTAAGTTCTTGTAAATTCACCTTGGTATGCCAAGGATTACTATGTAATTGGATTGCAAGAAGATCAAGGAGGTCAAGAGCATTGGTGGGACCAATGAGAGGAATTCAATATCAAGTGTTGATTGTCCTCTTTCAGCAACTCTTGTAAAATGAATGAATGAAATGCACCTAGAAATGCCCTAATTCAATTCTTGATAGCTCAGACTTGAATCCCTTAGAAAGTCCATGATCATACCATATTTACTATTTATTTATGAATGTATGAGATGTATGGGAATGTATGCAAGTCTGTGATATATGCATGCTAAATGGATAATTTGCAAAGTGAGACCTTAATAGTAATTAGGATGACCATAAAATCTTCCAAATAAATGATTAAGTTGGAAATGCTATAATTAAAGTAATTATAACATAGGCCCTCCATTGAGACAATTATTTTAAGAAATTTTAAATACTTGCATAAGATGCAATTAATTTAAGAGATTTTCTTAAGAATAATTGTTAAGCATGAGATGTTGTAAATATATAAATGGTTTGGTGGCCAATATTGGATGTACCTGAGGATATTAAAATTATTTGCATAATTACTGGCTCAATGGGATCAACTTAACTAATGTAAGATAAGTCAATAATGGATGTACTTGAGATTTTGAGCATTAGGGGCTAGGTAAAGGATTGAACCTCACATGAGATGTGAAGGGCAAGGAGTTGCTCACTTATAGTTTATTATAATTCCAATAATAGATGTACCTGAGGATGATCAATAGAATTATAAGAATTCAATCACCCACTAGAAATCCATCCAACTAGGATTTTCATTTTCTACTTTGGAATTGTAAGATTCGCTAAGTTAGTGGGAGGACCAATTTGATTAAAAGACCATAATCATTTTGGTTAATTACATGATACATTTACTAATTAATCTGGTTATTTTCTACAGTTAATTTTCTGATAATAATGAGCACAGAACAACCACCACCATCCAATATCCTTGCAAGCATACTTGATCGCAATAGGTTGACAGAACCTAATCTGTCTGATTGGCTAAGAAATTTGAAACTTGTCCTGAACTTTGAACATATAGGATATGTTTTAGACTCAAATGTTCCTGGTCCTTACCTCTAGAGGCCACCCAAGAGGAACATGAAACTTTGGACAAGTGGAAGGAGCATGATATGAGAGCTAAGTTTTACATGCTTGCTTTCATGAGTAATGAGTTACAGAAGCAGCATGAAAACATGCAGAGTGCGAGTGAGATCCTCCTTCACCTACAAGAGTTGTATGGTGAGCACAGCAGGAATGCTAGGTATGAGATATCTAGGTAGCTGTTCCGCATGAGGATGTTTGGGGGACAGAATGTTGGGGATCATGTCCACAAGATGATTCGGCTAATTGAGCAGCTGGAACATCTTGACTTCAACATGGATTTCCAACTATAGACAGATTTGATCCTTCAGTCCCTTCCTGAGTATTTTGGGAATTTTGTCACAAATTTCCATATGACTAAACAGGAATGAACCTTGGCTTGTTTACTCAACATGCTAGTTATTGCTCAAAAGAATATGCCGGGCAATAAAGGAAAAGAGGTAGCTTTGATTGCATCTTCTTCTGCTGGAAAGTCTAATAAGAAGAAGGGCAATAAGAAAAATAAATCTCAGATTCCTAGTCCTTCCAAGAAAATAGCTAAACAGAAAGGTAAGACTAAAGCTGATGGAGGCAAAGGAAAGTGTTTCCACTGCCAGAAGGATGGGCACTGGAAAAGGAACTGCCCAGAGTATCTTGCTTCTCTGAAGGACAAGAAGGATAGACTTTCGGAAGGTATGTCCATATCTTGTTATTTAGATTCTGATGATACTCATAGTTCATCTACAGCTTGGGTTTTAGATACTGGTGCCAGTTCTCACATTTCTTATGATATGCAGGAACTAGCAAATAATAGCAGCTTGCGTTCTCAAGATGTTAGACTCCGGATTGGCAATGGCTCAACTGTTGAAGCTTTAGCCATAGGATCTAAATCTTTATACATGTCTGGACATGTTTTGTGTTTGGATAATATTTTATATGTACCTGATGCTTTTAAGAACATCATTTCTATATCTAGTTTGACTAGAAACGACTATGAATTTCAGTTCACAGATGATGTTTGCAATATTTATTTTGGAAATAAATATATTGGTTCGGGTTATATGAATGATGGTCTTTATTATTTGGATAATAATGATAAACACAAAATGAATGCAAGTGATCTAAATGAATGCAATGCCATGGTGAAAATCAACTCAAGTTCAAAATATATTTGGCACTTAAGGTTTGGTCATGTTGCAGAAGATAGGATTACAAAACTAGAGAAATTGGGGATTCTACCCTCATTGGGCTCTAAGCCTACTCCAACTTGTGAATCTTGCCTTCAGGGTAAAATGACTAGATCACCCTTTGTTGGACAAGGGCTAAGAGCTGAAAATATTTTGGAGCTAATACATAGTGATGTATGTGGTCCATTTAAAGAAATGGCTAGAGGTGGTTTTCACTACTTTATTATCTTTACTGATGATAAATTAAGGTTTGGGTATTTGTATTTGATGAAATACAAACATGAATCTTTTGAAAAGTTCAAAGAATTTAAATCTGAAGTAGAAAATCATACAGGAAAGAGTATTAAAGCTCTTCGATCAGATCGTGGAGGTGAATATTTAAGTACTGAATTTGATGAATACTTGAGAGAGCACAGCATTGTTTCCCAGTTGACTCCTCCAGGAACACCACAGCTGAATGGTGTATTTGAAAGGAGAAATCGTACCATATTGGATATGGTACGTAGTATGATGAGCTATACTGATATGCCTATCTCTTTTTGGGGATTTGCATTAGAATCAGCTTTATATATTCTAAATAGGATTCCATCAAAATCAGTTTCTTCACACCTTATGAGATATGGCATGGAAGAAAACCAAGTCTTAAGCATGTTAAGATTTGGGGTTGTCCAGCTTATATCAAAAAGCTGAACACCGATAAATTGGAAATCAAATCAGAAAAGGGTTGATTTGTTGGATATCCAAAAAATAGTTTTGGATATTATTTTTATTTGCCTACTTCACAAAAGGTTGTGGTAAGTACAGATGCCACATTTCTTGAACAATAGTTTGTTCAAGAAGGGGGCAAAGGAAGGCAAATAGAGTTAGAATTGGAGAATTCTGACCAACCAACAGATCAGATGGATATAGATCTATCTAGTCAACCTATACCCGTTGATGAAACATCTACAGCTGTTCCTTGTAGAACAACCAGGGTATCTCACCCACTAGTGAGATATGGTTTCCTTCATGAAGAAGAACAAGAGTTGTCTACTCATGAAGAAGTAGATCATGGAGATGATCCACTTACCTATGAAGAAGCGATATCAGATAAAGATTCTTCAAAATGGATTGATGCTATGAAATCTGAAATTGATTCCATGTATAAGAATCAAGTTTGGGATCTTGTTGACACACCTGAAGGTATTGTACCTATAGGGAACAAATGGGTTTTCAAGAAAAAAATTGGTTCTGATGGAAAGGTAGAGACCTATAAGGCAAGGCTAGTAGCGAAAGGGTTTAACCAAAGGCAAGGAATCGACTATGAGGAGACTTTCTCGCCTGTTGCCATGCTTAAATCAATTAGGATTTTATTAGCAATAGCTGCATACTATGATTATGATATTTAGCAGATGGATGTCAAAACAGCTATTCTCAATGGATACATTGAAGAAAACATTTTCATGAAATAACCTAGGGGCTTTGAATCCCAAGATGGTTCCAAGGTATGCAAGCTAAAGCGATCCATTTATGGGTTGAAACAAGCTTCGATGAGTTAGAACATCCATTTTGATGAAGCCATTAAATCCTTTAGTTTTATCAAAAATGAGGATGAGCCATGTGTATATAAGAAGGTTAGTGATAGTGCTATCACTTTCCTTGTCTTATATGTGAATGACATACTGTTGATAGGTAATGACACAGGTATGTTGACAACTGTAAAGGTATGGTTGTCAAATACATTCTCCATGAAAGACTTAGGGGAGGCAACCTATATTCTTGGGATTTGCATCTATAGAGATAGAGCCAAAAGAATAATTGGTTTATCCCAAAGTCTATACTTGGAAAAGGTGTTAAAGAGGTTTAACATGCTTGATTGCAAGAGAGGATTATTACCAGTGAGACATGGTATCCACCTTTCTAAAGAGATGTCTCCAAAGACACCTGAAGAAAGAGATAAGATGGCCAAGATTCCATATGCTTCGGCTTTTGGAAGTTTAATGTATGCAATGTTGTGTACTAGGCCGGATATCGCATATGCTGTTAGTTTAACTAGCAAGTATCAATCCAATCTAGATTTGGAACACCGGATAGCTATCAAGAATATCCTTAAGTACTTGAGAAGAACTAAGGATTTATTCTTGATATATGGAGGCGGAGACTTGCAATTGGATGGTTATATTGATTCTGATTTCCAATCAGATATCGATGATAGAAAGTCTACCTCTGGATATGTGTTCATTTGTAATGGAGGTGCAGTCAGTTGGAAGAGTTCCAAATAGAGCACGACTGCAAATTCCACTACAGAGGCTGAGTATATTACTGCATCAGATGCTACAAAGGAAGCTGTTTGGATAAAGAAGTTTGTGACAGAACTTATAGTAGTTCCTTCCATTGAGTCAGCTGTTCCGCTACACTGTGACAACAATGGAGCAGTCATACAGGCTAAGGAACCAAGGTCTCACCAGAAATCCAAACACATAGAAAGGCGCTACCACATTATCAGAGAAATAGTTGGACGAGGCGATGTAGCCAAGCAGAAAATAGCATCAGCTGAAAATCCAGCTGATCCATTCACTAAGCCTATGTCACAGACTCAGCTAGACCGGCATCTTGAGAAGATAGGTCTAAGATATTGTAATGAATGGCTCTAGTGCTAGTGGGAGATTGTTAGTAGTATGCCCTAGAGCATATCATTTAGTATGTATCATGTACATGTTTTTATTAATTAAAGGCATTTTCACTTTTCCGTTTACATAATATATTTATGTGTAATAGAAAAGGTCCATTGATATTTTGTTAGAAATTCTATTCTTAAGTTGTTAAGAATATGAGTGATAGTATTTCTAGTACAAAGTATCATAAATAGGTTCACAATCGAGGATACTTCATAATAAGGACATGACTTATCCAGAAAGATTGTATTCATGTTTGTTCCTAAGTTATTTATATGAGATATAAATAAAATGGAATGGTGAGTCTCATGCCATATAACAAATATGATAGGCACTTATACATGATAAGTAGGCCGAACCAGTGACACTTATGACAAGCACATGGAGTTTACTCTTGTCAATGTTTTGCCATAAATCATATCAGTGCATATAATCTTTAGACCTGAGATAGCATAGTTATCTTATATATAGGTAGTTTGAGTTTGATACTGCTTTCATACTTGTACTGTGTATGGGTATATGAGCATGTGTTGGCTCCTACTAGTTATATATGGAGGTAGGTGTTGATCAAGATGGAATCTGTTCCTCTAAGTAAATAGAGATAAAATCCTATGTTCATTTAATTATTCTTGATGTTTCAAGTTCCTGGCCTGGACAGATAGATTTATTCAGAAAAAAGTTTATGATTAGAAAATCTTTTTAATCAAGAACTGGAATTAAAAGAGAACATAATATTCATAGCAAATGGGGTTTGACATAAACCATGACTCCAGCTTGAGTTGGGATTTTGTAACAGAGAGATTCTAGTGCATGGTAACATATAATTATAGGTTCATTTAAGGTAAACCTTATTACTAATTGGGTGTCTATGGCATGCTATGCTAGGTGTTAACCATGGTCTATGAGTTGCATAAAATGATTTAGAGAAATCATTTATGGTAAGAAAGAGTTCTGATGATATTAAGGGTTGATATCATGTCTCATTGCCAATTAGTGATGAGCCTAGTAAGTCACAGACATACACAAGTTATCACCTATTTAAATATGATTTAATTAATTAATTAAAGAGTTTAATTGATTAATTAAATAGGTTTTGTTTGCAATTAGATTGCAAAGTCCCTAGCATGACTTGAAACCAAATCTAGATTATTGGATATATAGTATAAGTTAAATTTATATTTAAAGTGTCTAAATATGAATTTAATTAATGAGAAATTAATTAATAGAGATTAAATAATTAATTTATATTTGATATAAATTAATTAGAAGAAGAAAAAATAATTATTTTGGGTTGAGAACTCAAAATTAAGACACAGGGGCATTTTGGTCATTTCAGAGTATGACACGTGGCACCATGAGATGGTAACACATGGGATTACACATAAGCTTGCCAAATGTTTTTTAATCATGTAAGATGATTAAAATCAAGATTAAATATAGGTTTGACACTTGGCACAATGTGATTGGGTCACTTAAACCTAGAGCTAATTAAAGGGTGACATGTAGCAAGGGTTTAATGTGTTAACCTAGCTATATAAGTGTTGTTATGAAAAAGAAAAATACAACCAGCAGGCACTCCTCCTTTGTCACACCATTTTGAGGCTCTCCATCTATTCTTTTTCATCTCTCATCAATTCAAAGAGATTAGCCATCAATCTCTTGAATTAAGAACACTAGAAATTATTTCTAGTGTCCTGCTTACATCTCTAATCTCTTAAAAGGCAGAACTTGATTTTCTGAATAATAAAAAAAGCTTTAGAAGCTGTTCAAGGGTTGCCATAGGTGTTCTTGGTGTGGACAAGCTAGAGGGACAACATTTGGTGTCCTGAAGACGAATCTCAAAGGCGTAAATACGCTGCAGCGCATCAAGAGGTTAGTGTAATCATTCTTGATTTAATCTAGGGTTCTAAAATTAATCTGATTAATTTAAAAATCTTAAATGGCAAATACAGATCCAAAAACATATTAAAAAAGTTTTAATATGTTGTTTATCACTGAAATCAAATAGATAAAAATAAATCTTGCATGATGCATGTGACCCTAGGTGAAAATTTTTGAATTCAATGGTATAAACTTGTGTTTTTCACACTTCTATTCCTTCACCATATCCAATAGGCTATGATTTCTCCTTTCAAATACACCATTCAGCTGTGGTGTTCCTGGAGAAGTCAGCTGGAAAATAATGCTGTGCTCTCTCAAGTATTCATTAAATTTAGTACTCAAATATTCACCTCCACGTTCTGATCGAAGAGCTTTAATACTTTTTCCTGTATGATTTTTTACTTCAGATTTAAATTCTTTGAATTTTTCAAAGGATTCATGTTTGTATTTCATCAAATACAAATACCCAAATCTTGATTTATCATCAGTAAAGGTAATAAAGAAATGAAAACCGCCTATAGCCATTTCCTTAAATGGACCACATACATCACTATGTTTTAACTCTAAAATTTTTTCAGCTCTTAGCCCTTGTCCAACAAAGGGTGATTTAGTCATTTTGCCCTGAAGGTAAGATTCACAAGTTGGAGTAGGCTCAGAGCCCAATGAGGATAGAATCCCCATTTTCTCCAGTTTTGCAATCATTTCTTCTCCAACATGACATAACCTTAAGTGCCAAATATATTTTGAACTTGAGTTGATTTTCACCATGGCATTGCATTCATTTAGATCACTTGCATTCATTTTGTGTTTCTCATTATTATCTAAATAATAAAGACCATCATTCATATAACCCGAACCAACATATTTACTTCCAAAATAAATATTGCAAACATCATCTGTGAACTGAAATTCATAGCCATTTCTAGTCAAACTAGATATAGAAATAATGTTCTTAAAAGCATCAGGTACATATAAAATATTATCCAAACACAAAACATGTCCAGACATGTAAAAAGATTTAGATCCTATGGCTAAAGCTTCAACAGTTGAGCCATTGCCAATTCAGACTCTAAAATCTAGAGAACGTAAGCTACTACTATTTGCTAGTTCCTACATATCATAAGAAATGTGGGAACTGGAATCAGTATCTAAAACCCAAGCTGTAGATGAACTATGAGTATCATCAGAATTTAAATAACAAGATATGGACATACCTTCCGAAGGTTTATCCTTCTTGTCTTTCAGAGAAGCAAGATACTCTGGGCAGTTCCTTTTCTAGTGCCCATCCTTCTGGCAGTGGAAACACTTTCCTTTGCCTCCATCAGCTTTAGTCTTCCCTTTCTATTTAGCTATTTTCTTGGAAGGACCAGGAATCTGAGGTTTCTTTTTCTTTTGCCCTTCTTCTTGGTGGACTTTCTAGTAGAAGAAGATGCAATCAAAGCTATCTCTTTTCCTTTATTGCCCAGCATATTCTTTTAAGCAATAACCAGCATGTTGAGTAAACCAGCCAAGGTGCATTCCTGTTTAGTCATATGAAAATTTGTCACAAAATTCCCAAAAGACTCAGGAAGGGACTAAAGGATCAAATCCGCAGTTGGAAATCTATGTTAAACTCAAGATGTTCTAGCTGCTCAATTAGCCGAACCATCTTGTGGACATGATCCCCAATATTCTGTCCCTCAGACATCCTCATGCGGAACAGCTGCCTAGATATCTCATATCTAGCATTCCTGCTGTGCTCACCATATAACTCTTGTAGGTGAAGGAGGATCTCACTCGCACTCTGCATGTTCTCATGCTGCTTCTGTAACTCATTACTCATGGAAGCAAGCATGTAACACTTAGCTCTCATATCATGCTCCTTCCACTTGTCCAAGGTTTCATGTTCCTCTTGAATGGCCTCTAGAGGTAAGGGACCAGGAACATTTGATTCTAGAACATATCCTATATGTTCAAGATTCAGGACAAGTTTCAAATTTCTTAGCCAATCAGACAGATTAGGTACTGTCACGCTATTACGATCAAGTATGCTTGCAAAGATATTGGATGGTGGTTGTTGTTTTGTGCTCATTATTATCAGAAAATTAACTGCAGAAAATAACCAGATTAATTAGTAAATGTATCATGTAATTAACCAAAATGATTATGGTCTTTTAATCAAATTGGTCCTCCCACTAACTTAGCGAATCCTACACTTCCAAAGTAGAAAACGGAAATCCTAGTTGGATGGATTTCTAGTGGGTGATTGAATTCTTATAATTCTATTGATCATCCTCAGATACATCCATTATTGGAATTACAATAAACTATAAGTGAGCAACTCCTTGCCCATCACTTCTCATGTGAGGTTCAATCCTTTACCTAGCCCCTAATGCTCAAAATCTCAGGTATATCCATTATTGACTTATCTTGCATTAGTTAAGTTGATCCCATTGAGCCAGTAATTATGCAAATAATTTTAATGTCCTCAGGTACATCCAATATTGGCCACCAAACCATTTACATATTAAAACATCTCATGCTTAATAATTATTCTTAAGAAAATCTCTTAAATTAATTGCATCTTATGCAAGTATTTAAAATGTCTTAAAATAATTGCCTCAATGGAGGGCCCATGTTATAATTACTTTAATTATAACATTTCCAACTTAATCATTTATTTGGAAGATTTTATGGTCATTCTAATTACTATTAAGGTCGCACTTTGCACATTATCCATTTAGCATGCATATATCATATACTTGCATACATTCACATACATCTCATGCATTCATGGATAAACATTAAATATGGCATGATCATGGACTTTCTAAGGGATTCAATTCTGAGCCACCAAGAATTGAATCAGGGCATTCCTAGGTGCATTTCATTCATTCATTTTATAAGAGTTGCTGAAGGAGTACATAATCAACACTTGATCTTGAATTCCTCCCACTGGTCCCACCAATGCTCTTGACCTCCTTAATCTTCTTGCAATCCAATTACATAGTAATCCTTGGCATACTAAGGTGAATTTGCAAGAACTAAATAAATGAAATTATAACCCAAAATTATTACAACCTTATAAATACATGCCCAAAAATAAATTAATTAATTTACAACCCAAAGAAAACATAAAAGAAATAAATCCAATCACATTTGTCTTTTATAGCCCATGATCATCCATCATGCATATCACTATTTAACGATTAAATAAAACATACATACTTAAATTAAATTGAATATCTCATATTCAACTTAAAAATCCAGATTTGAATATGATTCAAACAAATTTAAAAATTCAGATTTGAATCACTTTCAAACAAATTTAAAAATTCATATTTGAATCACATTCAAACAACTTTAAAAATTCAGATTTGAATCATAGTCAAACAACTTTTAAAATTCAGATTTGAATCACATTCAAATAACTTTAAAAATTCAGATTTGAATATGATTGTGATAACTTTAAAAATTCATATTTGAATCACATTCAAACAACTTTAAAAATTCAGATTTGAATCACATTCAAACAAATTTTAAAATTCATATCTGAATCACAATTTAATTGTGTGATTAAAACTCTAATTAAACAATTTAATTAGACATAAAATGGACATCATTATGAGCATTAGATCATATAACAATTGCACAAACATTGCCCAAACCATAAGAAGTGCACAAACCATGCGCACAAATGGAGTCTTCATCAAACCGCCACCTTTATCATTGCAACCAGCAATGGATCTATCATCTCATGATCAAACCAAACAATTAAATCATATAATCAACAATCTAAATGGCAAATATAGTGGCTTTGATGCCAATTGAAGGAGCAGAAGCATGAAAAACACAAGTTTAGATCATTGAAATTCAAAATTTTTTATCTAGGGTCACATGCATCATGCAAGATTCATTTTTATCTATTTGATTTCAATGATAAACAGCATATTAAAACTCTTTTAATATGTTTTTGGATCTACATTTGCCATTCAAGATTTTAGAATTAATCAGATTAATTTTAAGAACCCTAGATTAGATCAAAACAAGTGCACTAACCTCTTGATACACTACAGTGTGTTTGACACCTTTGGGATGCATCTTTAGGACACTAGATGTTGTCCCTCTAGCTTGTCCACACCAAGATCACCTATGGCAGCCCTTGAAAAGCTTCTAAAGCTTTTTCTATGAATTAGAAAATCAAGTTTTGCCTTTTGAGAGATTAGAGATGTAAACAGAACACTAGAAACAATTTCTAGTATTTTTAATTCAAGAGATTGTTTGCTAATAATCTCTTTGAATTGATGAGAGATGAAGAAGAAGAGAAGGGAGAGGTCTCCAAGGTGGCGGCACAAAGAGAAAGGCAGCAGCTTGTTATGTTTTTCTTTTCATAATAACACTTATATAGCTAGGTCACCACTTAAAACCCTTACCACATGTCACCTTCTGATTGGCTCTAGGTTTAATTGACCCAATCAAATTGTGCCAAGTGTCAAACCTATATTTAATCTTAATTTTAATCATCTTACATGATTAAAAGACATTTGGAAAGCTTATGTGTAGTGCCATGTGTCATCATCTCATGGTGCCACTGTCACCCTGTGAAATGACCAAAATACCCCTGTGTCTTAATTTTGAGTTCTCAACCCAAAATAATTATTTCTCTTCTTCTAATCAACTTATATCAAATATAAATTAATTAATTAATCTCTATTAATTAATTTCTCATTAATTAAACTCATATTTAAACACTTTAAATATAAATTTAACTTATACTATACATCCAATAACTTAGATTTGGTTTCAAGCTATGCTAGGGAATTGCAAACCAAACCTATTTAATTAATCAATTAATTTAATTAATCAATTAAACTCTTTAATTAATTAATTAAATTATATTTAATTTGGTGATTACTTTTATATGTGTGTGACTTACTAGGCTCATCACTAATTGGCAATGAGACATGATATCAACTCTTAATATCATTAGAACTCTTTCTTACCATAAATGACTTTTCTAAATCATTTTATGGACCTCATAGACCATGGTTAACATCTAACATAGCATGTCATGGCTACTCAATTAGTAATAATATTTACCTTAAATGAACCTATAATCATATATTACCATGCACTAGAATCTCTCTGTTATAAAATCTTAACTCAAACTGGAGTCATGGTTTATGTCAAACCCCATTTGCTATGAATATTATGTTCTATTTTAATTCCAGTTCTTGATTAAAAGATTTTTCTCATCAGAAACTCTTTTCTGATTAAATCTATCTGTCCTGACGAGGAACTTGAAACATTAAGAACAATTAAATGAACAAAGGATTTTATCTCTATTTACTTAGAGGAGCAGATTCTATTTTTATCAATACCTACCTCCATATATAACTAGTAGGAGCCAACACATGCCCATATACCCATACACAGTACAAGTATGAAAGCAGTATCAAACTCAAACCACCTATATACAAGATAACTGTGCTATCTTAGGTCTAAAGATTATATGCACTGATATGATTTATGATAATGCATTGACAAGAGTAAACTCCATATACTTGTCATAAATGTCACTGGTTTGGCCTACTTATCATGTATAAGTGCCTATCATGTTTGTTATATGGAATGAAACTCATCATTCCATCTTATTTATATCTCATATAAATAACTTGGGAACAAACATGAATACAATCTTACTGGATAAGTCATGTCCTTGTTGTGAAGTATTCTCAATTGTGAACCTATTTATGATACTTTGTACTAGAAATACTGTCACTCATATTCTTAACAACTTAATAATAGAATTTCTAATAAAATATTAATGGACCTTTTCTATTACACATAAATATATTATGTAAACGGAAAAGTGAAAATGCCTTTTATTAATAAAAGATGTACAAGATACATACTAATTGATATGCTCTAGGGCATACTACTAACAAGTGAGACCATCTGTAGCTCTGCATAGTGTTCGTGTCACCTCACCGTCTTCAGTGCATTGGTAGGATACTAGGTTTCATTTTGGTATATTGTAATTAACTTTTATTTTCTCATGTGCAATTGAAACTTATGTAATGTATTTTGGTATTAATGTAAATAGTGGAAATAGTGTTTATGAATGGAAAATTGAGTATGTATTTATGACTTGTATATGAATATCATGAGAAATGAATGAATGAGAAATGGAATTGTTGTTGAAAAATATTGAGACTTTATTGATGAAATGGAGTTTGGGAATGATTGAAAACATATTGGAAGCATTTTTCACAGGTTCCGAAGAACTATTTTCTCCATTTTTAGCCGGTACTCTATTGGATTTTCTACAAAATTCGCAGAACCTCAAATAAATTTATGTTTCAATAAATGACTTAAATGAATAATATTTCACAAATTTTACTTCATAACTATGAAAAAGATAAATAAGGAAAAATAAAAATAATTAAAATAAAATTGGGTGTTCCGGTCCATAGTGTGGCATATCTTACTCCGCTATACTGTAGACGGGTAAGGGGTGTCACATTTAGTGGTATCATAGCACGGTTTAGGCATTTCTGGGTCTAGATCGAGTCCATACCATGCATTGCATTTGTAAGAGTCAAGGTGACACTAATGCAAATCTATTTGTCTTTGTTATTTTGAATAGGATATGGACCCCACGTCACAAAGGGCAGTTGAGGAGGAAGTGGAGAGTCATGCTCCACTTGTAGCAGCTGAGACTGGGGTTAAGGGAAAACCTACTCCACCAGCTCCAGCAGAGCCTGCTCAGCCTCCACAGGCCATGTTCCAGCAAATGGCCGAGTTCTTCAGATAAATGGCTGGCGTAATGCCACCACCACCACCTCCACAGCAGAAATCACATTTGGAAAGATTAAGAAAATTTGGAGCAGTGAATTTCTTTGGTAAGAGAGAAGATGATTCTGTTGCAGCCGAAAATTGGTTGAACAGAATAGGGAGAGTTCTAAAACAACTCCACTACGCTCTAGAGCAAAATCTAGAAGTTGGTGTATCTATACTATAAGATGATGCCTACCAATGGTGGGATACAGTGTCTAGTGAAGTGCAGCTAGAACTAATAACTTGGGACTTCTTCCTCTCAGAATTCAAGAAGAAGTATGTAGGTAGTGTATATCTGGAAGAGAGAAGAAGAGAGTTCATTAACCTGAGGTAGAGACAGCTGACAGTAGCTGAGTATGGAAAGGAATTTGTCAAACTGAGTCGTCATGGAAGGGAGATAGTCCCTAATGAATCCGAGAGGTGTAAAAGATTTGAAAAGGGATTAAATGACAACATAAGGATCATGATTACTGCCTTGGAAATCACAGACTTCACCAAGTTAGTGGAAGCTGCATTAAAAGTTGAGAAGGTTAGAATAAGTGAGCAAACCAGAAGAGAGAGATAGCAGAAGAGGGGCCCGGGTCAGTCTAGCTCATCTCCTGCACCTGGGAAGAAGTTCAAAGGTCCACCTGCACAGAGTTCAGGTCAACCTCAAGGTCAGGGTCAGTCCCAAGGGCCCATGTCACAGTTCACCTTTAAGAGAGGTCAATTCACACCATCAATCGGCAGTTCTCCAAGGACGGGGCTCAGGGGACCAGCCCTAGCATCTTCTGCATGTCCGCATTGCCTGAAGTAGCATAAGGGGGAGTGTTGGAACGGGTGCCTGCTTAAGGTGTGGGTTAACAGAGCATCAGTTAAGGAATTATCCACACAGAACTACTACAACTGCTCCAACACAAGCAGATAGACCTGCTCCTGCACCACAAAGGGGTAGAAAATCTGGCAAATCTGAGGCAGTGGGACCATCACAGAGACCTGCATCTGAGCCCACAGAGACCTGCATCTGAGCCAGCAGAGAGGCCTGAAGGCAAAGCACATGCCAAAGCCTATGAATAAGAGCTCAAGAGGAGCAAGATGTGTTAGTAGCATGCCCTAGAGCATATCATTTAGTATGTATCTTGTACATATTTTTATTAATAAAAGGCATTTCCACTTTTCCGTTTACATAATATATTTATGTGTAATAGAAAAGGTCCATTGATATTTTGTTAGAAATATTATTCTTAAGTTGTTAAGAATATGAGTGACAATATTTCTAGCACGGAGTATCATAAATAGGTTCACAATCGAGGATACTTCATAATAAGGACATGACTTATCCAGAAAGATTGTATTCATGTTTGTTCCCAGGTTATTTATATAAGATACAAATAAGATGGAATGGTGAGTCTCATGCCATATAACAAACATGATAGGCACTTATAAATGATAAGTAGGCCGAACCAGTGACACTTATGACAAGCACATGGAGTTTACTCTTGTCAATGTTTTGTCATAAATCATATCAGTGCATATAATCTTTAGACCTGAGATAGCACAGTTATCTTGTATATAGGTAGTTTGAGTTTGATACTACTTTCATACTTGTACTATGTATGGGTATATGGGCATGTTTTGGCTCCTACTAGTTATATATGGAGATAGGTGTTGATCAAGATAGAATATGTTCCTCTAAGTAAATAGAGATAAAATCCTATGTTCATTTAATTGTTCTTGATGTTTCAAGTTCTGGCAGACAGGATAGATTTATTGAAAGAGTTTACGATGAGAAAATCTTTTAATCAAGAAATGGAATTAAAAGATAACATAATATTTATAGAAAATGTAGTTTGACATAAAACATGACTACAGCTTGAGATGGGATATTGTAACAGAGAGATTCTAGTGCATGGTAACATATGATTATAGGTTCATTTAAGGTAAACCTTATTACTAATTGGGTGGCCATGGCATGCTATGCTAGGTGTTAACCATGGTCTATGAGGTTCATAAAATGATTTAGAGAAATCATTTATGGTAAGAAAGAGTTATGATGATATTAAGAGTTGATATCATGTCTCATTGCCAATTAGTGATGAGCTTAGTAAGTCACACACATACACAAGTTATCACCTATTTAAATATGATTTAATTAATTACTTAAAGAGTTTAATTGATTAATTAAATAGGTTTGGTTTGCAATTAAATTGCAAAGTCCCTAGCATGACTTGAAACCAAATCTAGATTATTGGATGTGTAGTATAAATTAAATTTATATTTAAAGTGTTTAAATATGAATTTAATTAATGAGAAATTAATTAATAGAGATTAATTAATTAATTTATATTTGATATAAATTAATTAGAAGAAGAAAATAATTATTTTGGGTTATGAACTCAAAATTAAGACAGGAGCATTTTGGTCATTTCACGATTGTGACACGTGGCACCATGAGATGGTGACACATGGGATTACACATAAGCTTGCCAAATGTTTTTTAATCATGTAAGATGATTAAAATCAAGATTAAATATAGGTTTGACACTTGGCACAATGTAATTGGGTCACTTAAACCTAGAGCTAATCAAAGGGTGACATGTGGCAAGGGTTTAATGTGTTAACCTAGCTATATAAGTGTTGTTATGAGAAAAATAAAACACAACCAGCAGCCACACTCCTTTGTCACGCCATTTTGTAGCCCTCCCTCTATTCTTCTTCATCTCTCATCAATTCAAAGAGATTAGCCATCAATCTCTTGAATTAAGAACACTAGAAATTGTTTCTAGTGTCCTGTTTACATCTCTAATCTCTTAAAAGGCAGAACTTGAATTTCTAATTAATAGAAAAAGCTTTAGAGGCTTTTCAAGGGCTGCCATAGGTGTTCTTGGTGTGGACAAGCTAGAGGGACAACATCTGGTGTCCTGAAGACGAATCTCAAAGGCACGAGACATTGCGATTGCATCAAGAGGTTAGTGTAATCGTTCTTGATTTAATCTAGGGTTCTAAAATTAATCTGATTAATTTAAAAATCTTAAATGGCAAATACAGATCCAAAAACATATTAAAAGAGTTTTAATATGTTGTTTATCATTGAAATCAAATAGATAAAAATAAATCTTACATGATGCATGTGACCTTAGGTGAAAATTTTTGAATTCAATGGTATAAACTTGTGTTTTTCACGCTTCCGTTCCTTCAAGATGCTCCGAACATCATCAGGGGTACGTTCTCCCTCTACAATACATCTGTGCATGCATTGGTGGATCCAGGATCCACTGATTCATACATCTACATCAACCTACCCGTAGAAAGGGGGATATTAGCAGAGGAGAGTGACCAAGACATCCTGGACACTAATCCATTAGGCCACAATGTAGTGGTGAACAAAGTGTACAACGGTTGCCCGTTAAGGATTCAGGGGTATGAATTCTTTGTAGACCTGATTGAGTTGCCTTTCCATGAGTTTGACGTGATTTTGGGAATGGACTAGTTGTCACGTCATCAAGCAATGGTTGATTACAAGTTGAAGAGGATCTCATTGAAAACTCCTGAGGGTAATGAGAATACAGTTGTGGGGGAAAGGACAGATTTCTTGTCCAATGTTATCTCAGCCACAGTTGTAAGAAAACTTATGAGAAAAGGCTGTGAAGCCTACCTAGCACATGTGGCGGATACTAGGCAGGCTAAGCCAGATCTGTGTGACATACCCACAGTAAAAGACTTCCCCGATGTGTTCCCTGAAGAATTGCCCAGCTTGCCACCAGAAAGGAAAGTCAAATTTGCTATTGAGATACTGCCGGGTACAGCACCAATCTCTATTGCTTCTTATAGGATGGCACCCACAGAATTCAAGGAACTGAAAATCCAGTTACAGGAGTTACTGGATAGGGGGTTTATACACCCCAGTGTGTCACTATGGGGAGCTCCAATGCTGTTTGTGAAGAAGAATGATGGGACTTTGAGGTTGTGCATCTATTACCGGCAGTTGAATAAAGTGACAGTGAAGAACAATTATTCATTCCCTAGAATTGATGATTTGTTTGATCAGTTGAAGGGAGCAGGAGTATTTTCTAAAATTAATCTCAGATCAGGGTATCATCAGTTGAGGGTGAAGAATGCATATGTGCCAAAGACTGCATTCAGGACCCGGTATAGGCATTATGAGTTTCTAGTAATGCCCTTTGGCCTAACAAATGCACCAGCAGCATTCATGGACCTTATGAACCGTATCTTCCATCCATACTAGATCGGTTCATAGTGGTCTTTATTGATGATATTTTGGTGTATTCCAAGACCAAGGAAGAACATGATGAGCATTTAAGGATTGTTCTGCAAACCCTGAGAGAAAATAAGTTGTATTCTAAGTTGTCCAAGTGTGACTTATGGTTGAATGAGATTGCATTCCTTAGACACATAGTGTTAGCCGATGGGATTAGAGTGGATCCCAAGAAGATAGAAGCAGTGATAGAATGGAAGCCTACAAGAAATACAACTGAGGTCAGAAGTTTCTTGGGGCTAGCTGGGTATTACAGAAGATTTGTGAAAGGATTTTCTTTAATAGCTGCTCCACTGACCAAGTTGTTATACAAGAATGTCAGATTTGACTAGAATGACAAGTGTTAGACTAGTTTTGAGAAGTTGAAGGCTATATTGACAGAGGCACCAGTGTTAACACAGCCAGTGTTGGGAAAGGACTTTGGGGGCTATAGTGATGCCTCTCATAATGGGTTAGGGTGTGTATTGATGCAAGAGGGGAAGGTAGTCGCCTATGCTTCCAGGCAGCTAAGCCACATGAATAGAATTACCCTACCCATGATCTGAGCTTGCAGCAATTATCTTCACACTAAAGATATGGATGCATTACTTGTATGGTGAAAAGTGCTGCATTTACACAGACCACAAAAGTCTGAAATACTTGCCAACCTAGAAGGAGCTCAACCTTAGACAAAGGCGATGGATTGAGTTCCTGAAGAACTATGATTATGTGATTGACTACCATCCTAGGAAGGCAAATGTAGTTGCTAATGCTTTGAGCAGAAATCCATCACAGCTTTGAGATCATTGAATGCCCATCTATCCTTGGCTCGAGATGGAGCTATTTTAACTGAGTTACAAGTGAGGCCAAACCTGCTATAGCAGATTTTAGATGGGCAGAAGGTAGATGAGAAGCTAAAGGCTATTATGAGTAAAATCTCAAAAGGGAAGACAACTGACTATGAGGTGAAAGCAGATGGGTGTCTGTATTATAAAAAAAGAGTATGTGTACCAGATGATGGGGAATTGAAAGCCAGTATTTTGAAAGAGGCACATACCAGTGTTTATGCTATGCACCCAGGAAGTACAAAAATGTATCATGACTTGAAGCTTCAGTATTGGTGGCCTGGTATGAAGAAGGACATAGCTGACTATGTAACTAAATGCTTAACTTGCCAGCAAGTCATGGCAGAACATCAAGTTCCATTGGGTTTGCTACAGCCTATACGCATACCTGAATGGAAATGGGATCGGGTCACCATAGATTTTTTAAGTGATCTACCTCTCACCCAGAAGAAGCATGATGCAATATGGGTGATAGTAGATAGATTAACGAAGTCAGCACACTTTCTGCCAGTTTGGACTGACTACTCACTGGATAAGTTAGCAGAATTGAATATCAGTGAGATAGTTAGACTGCATGGAATTCCACTTTCCATCATATCTGATCGAGACCCAAGGTTTACATCGAGATTTTGGAAGAAGTTGCATAAATCCTTGGGTACACAACTCCACTTCAGCACAGCTTTCCATCCTCAGATGGATGGTCAATCAGAAAGAGTAATCCAGGTAAACAATTGAAACCAATTGAACTAATACAAATATTGAACTGAAATGATAATAATAACATGAAATATATGTCAAGTCCTTGAGGATATGCTGAGGAGTTGTGTCATTGAGTTTAAGGGAAGTTGGGATAAATAACTCCCACTGGCAGAATTTGCATACAACAGTAGCTACCAAGCTAGCATCCAAATGGCCCCGTATGAAGCACTGTATGGGAGGAAATGTAAAACTCCAGTGTGCTGGACTTAATTAGGCGAAGACAAATTAGTAGGGCCAGACCTGGTGAAACCAGACTGAGAAGAAAGTAAAACTAATCAAAGCCAATCTGAAGGTTGCCTCAGGCAGACAAAAATCCTATGCCGACCTGAAGAGAAAAGAAATAGAATATGCGGTTGGCGACAAAGTGTTCCTCAAGTTGTCACCGTGGAAGAAGGTATTGAGGTTTGGAAGAAAAGGTAAGTTAAGCCCTAGGTTCCTTGGCCCATATGAAATCATTGAACATATGGGTCCAGTAGCCTACAGGCTAGTTTTACCACTAGAGCTGGACAGGATCCATAATGTGTTTCATGTATCTATGCTAAAAAGATACCGCTCAGATCCTTCACATGTCATCTCTATGGAAGAAATTGAAGTATAATCGGATTTGACATATGAAGAAGAACCCATATGGATCCTAGCTCGGGAAGTGCAGGAGTTGAGGAATAAGCAGATTCCACTGGTGAAAGTGCTTTGGGGGCACCACAACACCGAGGAGGCAACTTGGGAAAGTGAAGAGATATGAGGCAACAGTTCCATCAACTGTCTGTATCAGCTAAATTTTGAGGACAAAATTTAAATTAGTGGGGAAGAGTTGTAACACCCTCCCTGTAGCAACTCCATACATTCAATTGTTTCGGTGACCAGTGTTGGTCCGGACAGCTATAACGTCTAAAATAGTTAAACTAAAGTGAGAAACCATAATTAACTCAAATATTAATAAGAAAAATTTAGAAATAATTTTAGAAATAAAATACAACTAAGTTAAATGAGCCGGTGCCCTAGTGATGGGTAACTCAGTGGGAAGTTGCGGTCCTCGCAACTAGGAGCCCTAGACCCGGGGGAAAATTCTTAAGATAATTTTTGGGACTCCAGAGAAGGGTCATTGAAGTTTCTATAGCGTTAAAATGCCAATAAAATGCTTAGAAAAATTTTTCAATCGGCACAGACAATTTTAGTCTTTTAAGCCAAATGAAAGGCATTTTGGTCATTTGGCCTTCAGAGGTGATTTTTGGCCGACTTGTCCAGTTAAGTAAATAATTATTATGACATAAAATGTGAATAAATATTGCTAAAAATTAAATTAAAAATGAGTAGAGAAGAAAATAATAGAAAATGAGATAAAATGCTAATTATGACATCACCATGATGTCATTAAACATTTACCACCAATTACAATTAACCAAGCCCACTTAAAATAAATAAAAAGAGATAAGAATAAACAAAAAAAGGTCATCAGCCACACCCACCCAAAACCAGCTGAAACCTCTCCTCCATACCCATTCCACCATGAAAGCTCACCAAAGCTCCCAACCTCACCTCATCTCACCTTGAAACCACTACTTAGCTTCACAAAAATTTAATCTTGCAACTTGGACATCATCTAGGCAGCCAAAAGTGGAAGGAAAAAGTAAGTTTGTTTAACTTGAAATTTAGCTCCAACAAGGTTAGTGTCCAAACTTTTGCTATTTTTGATTAAATTCATGTTTAATGGCATGAAGTAAATAGGAAATGTAAGAAAATAAGATAAAAAGATGTGTGTGTACACTCTAAAAATTTTGGCAGCTAGGGTTAGTTAGGGTTTGGTGATTTTGCTTGATGGCAAAGTGGTGATGAGCAGCCCTTGGTATTAAATGAGTGATTGAACATAGTTGTGTAAGTGAAATGCAAAGATTATGCATGTATGAACATGAAAAATTGGACATTTGAACACCATTAGGGTTTGCTCATGCAATGGTATGTTAACCTTGTAATGGTCAATTAGTGACCATTTGAATGTGTGTGAGAAGGAATTGAAGTGAGTAAGGAGGTTGGAGTTGAAATTAGGTGTGCTGCGCTTGGTGACTTGCAGGAATGGGTGTGAGTCCAGCAGGTTTGGGCAGCTATAAATGGAGTTGTAGAGGTTCAATTGGTGCAAGGCCAATTGCACATGAAACTAGACACATAATGGCACAATTTTGGTGAAGAAACCAGGCCTAGAAAACCAAACCAAGTTGACTAAAAAATTACCCTAATCTAGGTGACTTGCATTCTACCTAGGCAAAATGACCAAATAAATAGTGTCTATTCATTTGGTCATAACTCAGTGTAGAAAAGTCCAATTGACCTGAAATTCTACTAGCAGAAAGCTGAGACATATACCTATAACATTTATGAAGAAACCAAACCCAAATTTTGAACATAACATGTTCAAAAATTAACCTGCAGTCAATGTACAAAACACTATAGATTTGGTTCTCTCCAGAAAATTCTGGAAGTTTGCAATCCGGCCAATTATGGTGTTTAGGCCATAACTTGAGCTACAAAACTCCAAATGGAGTGATTCAAAAAAAGAAATGTAACTAGACACAATAAGGAACAACTTTCATGAAGACAAATTTGCCAAATCCCTACTATACAAATGACCAATGGAACAGTAAACATAATGCTTGAAATTTGAAAATTGTGAATAACTAACACTAAGCTTAGAAATGGTATTGGCAACCAATACCAACAACTTTAGAATGCAAAATATGGCATCTTGGGAGTATTAGAACCAATGTACCTATTGTCTATGCAAAAGTCAACATTTTAGTTTACTAATAAAATGAATAGTAACACCTAAACTTAAATTTCAAGAATTGTAAAATTTAAAAGTGTAACTTGCCCTAGTACACCTAGCAAGATTGGTTTGGATAGGTTGGCATGCCAATAAGGTTCAGTTAGCAGTACTGCACATGGCATTATACCATTCTGTGATTTCATGGCTTTTAGCCATTCTGATATTGTGATGATACTTGGCCTTGTGCCTAATATTTATTACAGCTCATTAGCTGTTCTGTAGCACACCGGGAGACACATATGTGACCGATGGTGTGACGGCTCTAGGTACTTGATACCCAATGCCAGTTTACCCATTTATCCAGTCCAGTCATCTAGTATAGGTTACTTGGGCAACCAAAAATGAAAGTGGATAAATATAATGAAATAATGAACATAACAAGTACAAAATCACTAAGACTACAAAGAATTATAGAAAATTTGGAATAGCTTGATTTTCCTCTAGTTTAGTAACTTCAGTTTTAGCATCATGCTCTATAACATCTAACCTATAACAAGAATTCATCACAACTGGTTCCTTGGAATGTTGGAATCAATTAAACTCTATTTCCTCCTCCCCCACTGTCAACTTCAATTTCTCTAACATCTTATTGTGTGTTGCCATTTAATCTACTTTAGATGCTAATTGAGAAATCATATCTTGTTGACTTTGATGGCTCACAAGTAGAGTCTCAATCATAGCTTCCAATCTAGCTGTCTTGTCTAGTTGTGCTTGCTGTGGTAGAGGTTGTTGTGGAGCATGTGCATTTTGAGGTTTAGGAATTCCAGGAGGAGGACCTCTATTCTATTGAAAATTCTGATGTTGTTGATACCCAGAAGGTTGCTAAAAATTTTGGTATTGTCCTTGTCTATCTCCCTAAGAGAAATTTGGGTGGTTTCTCCATGCTAGATCATAAGTTGCAGAAAATGGGTTACCGCCTGGTCTTTGATTGTAGTTCCCCACATAATCCACTTGCTCATTTGAAAAATCTTGACTAAGTGCAGAAAAATTAGCTGTACAAATGACATTTGTAGCTCCAACTTCTACTGAATTACTAGAAACTCCAACTGAAGAATCTACTTTCATGCTTAGCTTGTCCATTTTCCTTGTCAAAGCATCAAACTTAGCATTAATCATATTCATGGCATCAAGCTTGAACATACCAGCTGGTTTCTTGATCTCATTCCTCTCATAACTCCATTGGTAGTTGTTATAAGCAATCTTATCTAGAGCAGAAAAAGCTTCATCTTCAGATTTCTCCATAAGATCACCTCCAAAAGATGCATCAATTGTACTTCTAATAGCTGGTGAAACTCCATTGTAAAAGTGTTGAATAAGCATCCACTTAGGAATCCCATGATGTGGACATCTCCTTTGCAAATCCTTGTACCTCTCCCATGCTTCATATAAGCTCTCATCATCTAAAGGTTTGAAAGAAGTCAGTGCTTTGTAAGATCCTCACTATAGCTAGTCCGTACAGTCTACTGTTCTGGCGACCAATGTCGGTCTAGGCAGCTAGAATGTTTGAAATTATAAATAGACTAGAGTGAGGAGTTATAAATAAACCAAATAATGCTCATAAAAATCAAGGAAGATTTTTAAGAACGAAATACACTAAGGTTAAACGAGCCGAAACCCCAGTGATGAGTAACCCAAAGGGGAATTGACGGTGAAGACCGTTAGCAACCCTAAACCTGGAAAAAACTTCATGAAATAATTTTTGGGACCTCAGGGAAGGATTATTGGGGTTCCAATGACAATAAAATGTTAAGAAAACACAAGGAAAATTTAATCAATCGGTACACATAATTTTGGCCCGTTAAGCCAAACGGAGGGCATTTTGGTCATTTTATCTTCAGAGATGATTTTTGACCAACTTGTCCATTTATGTAAATAAATATTATGACATAAAATATGAATAAATATTGTTAAAAATTTAATTGAAATTAAGTAGACAAGAAAAGAAAAGAAAATGAAAAGAAAATGGGATTTATTACTTCATACTTATGTAAGCATGAGGTAATTAAAATGCATGGCCAATCAAAATAAAGAAACATAAGTAAAATACATTAAAATAGAAAAAAGGAGGCAGAATTCTAGAAAAAACATCAGCCATCCTCATCTTTTTCAAAACGTCCCTCAAGCCTCTCCCTCACTCCTCCATAGCCAAGCTCACCAAAAGCTTACTTTCCCTAGTTTTCTTCCAACAAAAACCCTAAGTGTTAACACAAAAGCTTGCTCTTTCATCTTGGTGAAGCTTTTGGGAGCAAAAAGAAGTGTAAAGGAAGAGCTCTTGCAAGATTGAAATTCACTCCATTAGAGGTTAGTGGCTAAACTTGATTTTTATCTTTCAATTCATGTTGAAAGAGTGGTATTTGATGCAAATTTACAAGAAAATTTAGTAAACATCATGTGTATGTCTTGCTTAAAATTCCAGCAGCCTTGAACTTGGTTGAGTTTTGAAGATTTCTTAGAATTAAAATGATAATGTGGCTGCCCTTAACACTAATTTATTGGTTAGGAAGGTGAAGTGCAAGTAATGCGACAATCTAGAATGCTGGAGCTAGGGTTTTGGACCCAAATTGAGACTTTGTTCATGTATTTGGTGAAAGAGAGTTTTAATGGTCAATTACTGACCATTGGGCTGTGTATGAATAAGAAATGAAGTGGTTTTTTTAGTGGGAATTGAAGTTAGTGTGGCTGCCCTTGGTGACCTGCAGGATTGGGCATGAGTCCAGTAGGTTTGAGCAGCAATAACTAGAGTTGTAGAGGTTCAATTGGTGCAAGGCCAATTGGACATGAAACTAGACACATAACGTCACAACTTTGGTGAAGAAACTATGCCCATAAAACCAAACCAAGTTGACCTAAAGATTGCCCTAATCCGAGTGAGCTGCATTCTGCCTGGGCAAAATGACCAAATGAATAGTGTTTATTCATTTGGTCATAACTCAGTGTAGAAAAGTCCAATTGACCTGAAATTTTACCAATAACAAGCTGAGATATAGAGCTACAACTTTCATGAAGAAACCTAACCAAAATTATGACCATAACATATTCAAAAAGTGACCTGCAGTCACTGCTCAAAATACTGTAGATTTGGTCAGTCCAGAAAATTTGGAAAATTTGTAATCCAGCCAGTTGTGGTTTTTGGGCCACAACTTGAGTTACAAAACTCCAAATGGAGTGATTCAAAAAAATAAATGTAACTAGAGAAAATAAGAAACAACTTTCATGTTGACCACTTTGCCAAATTCCCACTGCAAAAATGACTAATGGAACAGTAAATACAAAGCTTGAAATCTGAAAATTTTGAACAACTAACATTAAGCTTAGAAATGGTATTGGCAACCAATACCAACAATTTTAGAATGCAAAATGTGGTATGTTGGGAGTATTAAAACCAATGTACCTATTGTCCATGTAAAAGTCAACATTTTTGTTGACTAATGAATTGAATAGTAACACCTAAACTTGAATTTCAAGAATTGTATAATTTAAGAGTGTAATATGCCCTAGTACACTTAGAAAGATTGGTTTGGATAGGTTGGCATGCCAATAGAGTTTTGTTAGCAGTACTGCATATGGCTTCATGCCATTCTGTGTTTTATGGACTCACGTGCCATTTACTGCATATGGCTTCATGCCATTCTGTGTTCTATGGACTCACGTACCATTCTGTGATAAAGTAGCCTTTTGCTATGTTGATTGACATATCATACTTGGGTTTTATCCCTGATAATTATTACAGCTTATTAGCTATTCTGTTGCACACCGGGAGACACAATGTGACCAATGGTGTGATGGTCCGAGGTACTTAGTACCCAGTGCCAGTTTACCCATTTATCCTATCCAGTCGACTAGTATGGGTTACTCGAGCAATGATAATAAATCTTACAAAATTTTAATCGAATTATACTGCAATAAATGCCAGAAATTAAGTCTACCTAAAATGTAAACATACATTCTGCATATTTATATTATTTTGGTTATTTTATTTTATATTGTCACCACTAAGCAGAATTGCTTAACGCATCGCTTTTGTCACGCGCAGGTACTGGAGACATAGCTGGGGAGTCCAGCAGACCTCATACTGGGTGAGCTTTCAGATCTGCACACGGAGTACAGAGTCACCTCACATTTGCAGTGCATTTGGTAGGACATTAGGCTACTTTTAGTATTTTGGTATTTTGTATTTTGTAAACTTCTGGAATGTATATTATAAACTCATGTAATAATGCTTTTGATGTAATTTTCTACGAATTATGTTCAATAATAAATTTGAGCATTTCTCATTAAATTGAGTGTGATATGAAATGAATTGAATTTTGAGATACTGAAGTGATTTGAGAAATTATTGAAAATATATTGGTGGTTGATTGAGATTAAAATTATGATTATATTGGAAGTGTTTTTAACAGATTCAGAAGAACTGTTTTTCCAATTTACAGCCGGCACTCAGCCAGATTTTCCATAAACTTTGTGAAAAATTCAGATTAATCAAAATTTGTAAATAAATAAGTAAAAAGGGTAAATTGAATTGAAATATGATTTGGTGCTCTGGCACATTGTGTGGCATATCTTGCTCGGCTACACTGTAGATGGGTAAGGGGTGTCACATTTAATGGTATCAGAGCATTTGTTTAGGCGTTTCTAGGCCTAGATAGAGTGCATACCATTACATTGCATTTGTAAGTGTTGAGGTGACACTGATGCAGATCTGTTTGTTTTCTTATTTTGATTAGGATATGGATCTTGCTTCTCAAAGAGTAGTTGATGAAGAGGTGGAGAGTCGTGCTTCACCAAGGGCTGAATTTGGGGGCAGGGGAGAATCTGCTCCACCAACAGCTAAGGAACCTGCCCAACCTCAGTTTGCACTATTTCAACAGATGACCGAGTTTTACCGGCAAATGATGGGGGCAATTCCACAACCACAACCACAGCCACAACCTCCACCAGCACCACAGAAGTCCCATTTAGAGAAACTGCGAAAACATGGGGCTGTGGATTTCTTCGGAAAAAAGGAGGATGACCCTATGACAATGGAAAACTGGTTGGATAGTACAATCAGAGTGCTGAAACAGCTTCATTGCACCCCCGAGCAGAACCTGGAGGGTGTTGTGTCCCTACTTCAAGATGATGCATACCAGTGGTGGGACACAATAACCAGTGAGGTGCAACCAGATCAAATCACCTGGGATTACTTCCTAACAGATTTCAAGAAGAAGTTTGTCAATAAGGTGTATTTAGAAGAGAGAAGAAGAGAATTTATCAGTCTGAGACAGAGGCAACTATCAGTGGTAGAGTATGAGCGAGAATTCGTCAGACTGAGCTGGTATGGGAAGGAGATAGTCCCTACAGAGGCAGAGAGGTGTAAAAGGGTTGAAGAAGGGCTTAATGACAATATCAAAGTCATGATAACAGCATTGGAGATCACAGATTTTGCCAAATTAGTAGATGCTGCATTGAAAGTAGAAAAGGTCTGAATAAATGAGCAAACTAGAAGGGAAAGACAGCAGAAGAGGGGTCCAGGTCAATCCAGTTCATTCTCCGGTCCCAGTTAGAAGAGTAAAGGTCCTCCTGCTCAGGGTTCAGGACAACCACAAGGTCAAGGTCAGTCCCAGGGGCCCAGACCACAGTTCACACCTAGGAGAGGCCAGTCCATGCCATCAGTAGGCAGCTCTCCAGGAACGGTGTTCAGGGGACCAGCCCCAACATCTTCTGCCTGTCCATACTGCCAGAAGTGGCACAAGGGGGACTGTTGGTGAGTGACTAGTGCCTGCTTACAGTGTGGATCTACAGAACATCATATTAAGAATTATCCGAAGAGGACTACTATAGTTGCCCCAACACAAGCAAATAGGCCTGCCCCTGTACCTCAAACGGGTAGGAAGCCCAGTAAATCTGAGGCAGCTAGTCCATCACTGAGGCCTGCATCCGAGTCAGCTGAGAGGCCAGAGACTAGAGTACCTGCTAGGGCCTATGCCATCAGAGCTTTAGAGGAGCAAGATGCCCCGGACGTCATCAGGGGTACATTCTCTCTCTACAACACTTCTATGCATGCATTGGTGGATCCAGGATCCACTCATTCATACATCTGCATTAAACTACCCATAGAGAGGGGAGTTTCAGTAGAGGAGAGTGATCAAGATATTCTGGTCACAAATCCACTAGGCTACAGTGTGGTAGTGAATAAAGTGTACAAAGGTTGCCCGTTGAGGATTCAGGGGTATGAATTCTCAGTAGACCTAATTGAGTTGCCCTTCTACGAGTTTGACGTGATTTTGGGAATGGACTGGTTGTCACGTCATCAGGCAATAGTTGATTGCAAATTGAAGAGGATTTCTCTGAAAACTTCTGAGGGTAATGAGATTTCTGTTGTGGGTGAAAGGACAGATTTCCTGCCCAATGTTATCTCAGCCACAATTGCAAGAAGATTGATAAGAAAAGGCTGTAAAGCTTACCTAGCACACGTGGTTGATACTAGGCAGTCTAAGCCGAACTTGTGTGATATACCCACAGTAAGAGACTTCTCAAATGTGTTTCCTGAAGAATTGCCTGGTTTACCACCAGAAAGGGAAGTCGAGTTTGCTATTGAGGTAATGCCGGGTATAGCACCAATTTCTATTGCTCCTTATAGGATGGCACCCACTGAATTGAGAGAGTTGAAAATTCAGTTACAAGAGTTGCTTGATAAGGGGTTTATACGCCCTAGTGTGTCACCATGGGGAGCTCTGGTGCTATTTGTGAAGAAGAAGGATGGAACCTTGAGATTGTGTATTGATTACCGGCAATTGAATAAAGTAACTATGAAGAATAAATATCCGTTGCCCAGAATTGATGATCTGTTTGATCAGTTAAAGGGAGCCAGTGTATTTTCAAAAATTGATCTCAGATCAGGGTATCATCAATTGAGGGTGAAGGATGCAAATGTGCCAAAGACAGCATTCAGAACCCGGTATGGGAATTACGAATTTCTAGTGATACCGTTTGGGTTAACAAATGCACCAGCAGCATTTATAGACCTTATGAACTGTATCTTTCATCCATATTTAGATCGGTTTGTAGTGGTCTTTATTGATGATATTCTGGTGTATTCCAAGACCAGGGAAGAACATGATGAACATTTGAGGATTGTTCTGCAAACTCTGCTAAAAAAGAAGCTGTATGCTAAGCTGTCCAAGTGTGACTTCTGGATGATTGAAATCTCTTTCCTTGGACACATAGTATCAGCAGAGGGGATTAGAGTGGATCCTAAGAAGATAGACGCAGTGATGAAATGAAAGCCTCCCAGAAATACAATTAAGGTCAAAAGTTTCTTGGGATTAGCTGGGTATTACAAAAGATTTGTGAAGGGGTTCTTTCTTATAGCTGCTCCAATGACTAAGTTGTTACACAAGAATGTGAAATTTGGCTGGAACAACAAGTGCCAAGCCAGTTTTAAGAGGCTGAAGGCTATGTTGACAGAAGCACCAGTGTTAACATAGCCAGTGTCGGGAAAAGACTTTGTGGTCTACAGTGATGCCTCGCATAATGGGCTAGGGTGTATATTGATGCAAGAGGGGAAAGTGGTTGCCTATGCTTCTAGGCAGTTAAGGCCACATGAACAGAACTACCCTACTCACGACTTAGAGTTAGTAGCAATTATCTTCGCACTGAAGATATGAAGGCATTATTTATATGGTGAAAAATGCTACATCTATATAGACTGCAAGAGTCTAAAATATTTTCCAACCCAGAAGGAGCTCAATCTTAGACAGAGGCGATGGATTGAGTTCCTAAAGGACTATGATTGTGTGATAGATTACCATCCTGGGAAGGTAAATGTAGTTGCTGATGCCTTAAGCAGAAAATCCATCGTAGCTTTAAGATCACTAAATGCCCGTCTGTCCTTAGCTCAAGATGGAGCTATTTTGGCTGAGTTACAAGTGAGGCCATACCTGCTACAGCAAATACAAGATGGGTAGAAAGTCGATGAAAAATTAATGGCTATTATGGGTAAAATTCCAGAAGGGAAAGAAACTGATTATGAGGTGAAAGCAGATGGGTGTCTATACTACAGAGGAAGAGTGTGTGTACCAGATGATGGGGAACTGAAGACTAGTATTCTAAAAGAAGCACATACTAGTGTTTATGCTATGTACCCGGGAAGCACAAAAATGTGTAATGATTTGAAGCCTCATTATTTGTGGCCTGGTATGAAGAGGGATATAGCTGACTATGTGACTAAGTGTTTGACATGTCAGCAAGTTAAAGCAGAACATCAAGTTCCATCAGGGTTGCTACAGCCTATAAGCATACTTGAATGGAAATAGGACCGGGTTACTATGGATTTTGTTAGTGGTCTACCTCTCACCCAGAAGAAGCATGATGCAGTATGGGTAATAGTGGACAGATTGACAAAGTCAGCACATTTTCTGCCAGTTAAGACTGATTACTCACTGGAGAAGCTAGCAGAATTGTATATCAGTGAGATAGTTAGACTGCATGGAATCCCACTTTCCATCATATCTGACTGAGACCCAAGGTTTACATCAAGATTTTGAAAAAAGTTGCAAGAAGCCTTAGGCACACAGCTCCGCTTTAGCATGGCTTTTCATCCTCAGACGGATGGACAGTCAGAATGAGTAATCCAGGTAAACCTAAAAACTAATTAAATTTTTATAACTAATAAATTGAAATGGCAGTAACAATGTGAATTATGTAATAGATCTTGGAGGATATGCTGAGGAGTTGTGTCATTGAGTTTGAGGTGAGTTGGGATAGATATCTCCCACTGGCAGAATTTGCATATAATAATAGCTATCAAGCTGGCATTCAAATGGCCCCACATGAATCACTGTATGGGAGGAAGTGTAGAACCCTAGTATGTTGGACTGAATTGGGCGAAGATAAGCTAGTAGGACCAGACCTGATGAAACAGACTGAGGAGAAAGTGAAGATAATGAAAGCTAACTTGAAGGTTGCCTCAGATAGACAGAATGTGACACCCCTTACCCGTCTACAGTGTAGCCGAGCAAGTTATGCTACTCAGTGTGCCGGAGCACCAATTTATGTTTCTATTACAATTTATCCCTTTATAATTCATTTATTTTCAATTTTGATAAATCTGAATTTATCTGCAAATTTTTATAGAAAATCCAGCAGAGTGCTAGCTGTAAATTGGAAAAACAGTTCTTCTGAACCTGTTTAAAAACACTTCCAAAATAATTTCCAAATCCAAACTCCATTATACACATTCAAGTCAATCTCAAAATCTTAATCTCAAATCACAATACTATTTTCAAAACTTTTCTGTTCACTTCATCACTTGAAGCATATTCACAAATAATTCTCAACATTTCATTTATCAACATACATAATGCAGAAAAATCTCAATAATATGAAATTTCATATGTTTACATTAATACATAATTACAGGAGTTTATAGTTACAATCCAAACTAATACAAAATACCCAAAATACAAAATGCTCCCAAAATCCTATGTCCTATCATATACACTGCAGGTGAGGTGTGACTCGGGACTCCGGATGCAAATCTAAAGGCTTACCTGGTCTGATGTCTGTTGGGCTCACCAGCTAGGTCTCCAGTACCTGCGCGTGGCAAAAGCGACGCGCTAAGCAATTCTGCTTAGTGGTAACAATATAAAATAAAATAAAATAAAATAAAATAAAACGAATATGCAGAATGTGTGTTTACATTTTTTGTAGACTTAACTTCTGATATTATTTGCATTATTATTCGATTAAAATTTTGTAAGGTTTATTATCATTGCCTGAGTAACCCATACTAATTGACTGGAATGGATAAATGGGTAAACTGGCACTAGGCACTAAGTACCTCGGACCATCACACCATCGGTCACATTGTGTCTCCCAGTGTGCAACAGAACAGCTAATAAGCTGTAATAATTATCAACGTTAAAACCCAAGTATATCAACTCAAATAACATAGCCAAAGGCTATTATGTCACAGAAAGGCATGGGAAGCCATGAAACATAGAATGGCATGAAGCTATATGCAGTACTACTAACAGAACCCTATTGGCATGCCAAGCTATCCAAACTAATCTTGTTAGGTATACTAAGGCATTTTACACTTTTGAGTTTTACAATTTTTGAATTTCAAGTTTTGGTGTTACTATTCACTTCATTAGTCAACCAAAATGTTGACTTTTGCATTGACAATAGGTACATTAGTTTTAATACTCCCAACATACCACATTTTGCATTCAAAATTTGTTGGTATTAGTTGCCAATACCATTTCTAAGCTTAATGTTAATTAAGCAAAATTTTCAGTTTTCATGCTTAATTTTTACTGTTCCATTATTCATTTTTTCATTGGGAATTTTGCAAAATGATCAACATGAAAGTTGTTTCTTATTTTGTCTAGTTGAAATTTTTTTTTCGAATCACTCCATTTGGAGTTTTGTAGCTCAAGTTATGGTCCAAAAACCATAACTGGCCGGATTGAAATTTTTACGGGTGACCATATCTACAATCGACAAGCGATGGATCGCAACTCACTTGTTGGATAGGTTTTGTTCAATTCCGTGGGTGCCATCCTATAAGGAGCAATAGAAATGGGTGCTGTACTCAGCATTACCTCAATAGCAAACTTGACTTCCCTTTCTGGTGGTAAACCAAGCAACTCTTCAAGAAATACATCAGGGAAGTCTCTTACTGTGGGTATATAACACAGGTTTGGCTTAGCCTGCCTAGTATCCACCACGTGTGCTAGGTAAGCTTCACAGCCTTTTCTCATTAATGTTCATGCAACTGTGGCTGAGATAACATTGGACAGGAAATATGTCCTTTCACCCACAACAGTGATCTCATTAGCCTCAGAAGTTTTCAAAGAAATTCTCTTCAATTTGCAATCAACTATTGCCGATGACGTGACAACCAGTCCATTCCTAAAATCACATCAAACTTGTGGAAGGGCAACTCAATTAAGTCTGCCGAGAATTCATACCCTTGAATCCTCAACAAGCAACCTTTATACACCTTATTCACTACCACACTGTGGCTTAGTGGATTTGTGACCAGAATGTCTTGATCACTCTCCTCTACTGGAACTCCCCTCTCTATGGGTAGTTTGATGCAAATGTAGGAATGAGTGGATCCTGGATCCGCCAATGCATGCACATAAGTGTTGTAGAGGGAAAACGTACCCCTGATGACATCCGAGGCATCTTGCTCCTCCTGAGCTCTAATGACATAGGCCCAGGCAGGTACTCTAGTATCTGGCCTCTCAGCTGACTCGGATGCAGGCCTCATTGATGGACCAGTTGCCTTAGGTTTACCGGGCTTCCTACCCCTTTGTGGTGCAGGAGCAGCTCTGTCAGTTTGCGTTGGAGCAACAGTAGTAGTCCTCTTTGAACAATTCTTGATCTGGTGTTCTGTCGATCCACACCATAAGCATGCACCAGTCACACACCAACATTCCCCCTTATGCCACTTCTGAGAGTACTGACAAGCAGAAGATGCAGGGGCTGGTCCCCTAAACACCGTCCCAGGAGAGCTGCCCATTGGTGGTGTGGACTGGCCTCTCCTAGGTGTGAGCGTGGTGCAGGCCTGAGGCGACCACGACCTGTGGTGGTCCTGAACTCTGAGCAGGAGGACCCTTATTCTTCTTACTGGGAGCAAAAAATGTACTGGACTAACCCGGACACCTCTTCTGCTGTCTTTCCCTTCTATTTTATTCATTAATTCTGACCCTTTCCACTTTTGATGTAGCATCCACTAGCTTAGCAAAATCTGTGATTTCCAATGCTATGATCATGACTTTGATGTTGTCATTGAGCCCTTCTTCAAACCTTCGGCACCTCTCTGCCTCTGTAGGGACTATCTCCCTCCTACATCTGCTCAGTCTGACAAATTCACGCTCATACTCAGCCACTGACAACTGTCTCTGTCTCAGACTGATAAATTCCCTTCTTCGCTCTTCTTAATACACTTTGCTAATATATTTCTTCTTGAACTCTGTGAGGAAGAATTCCCAGGTGATACGTTCAGGTTGCACCTCACTGGTTACTGTGTCCCACCACTGATATGCATCATCCTGAAGTAGGGACACAGCACCCACCAGGTTCTACTCAGGGGTGCAATTTAGCTGTTTCAACACTCTGATGGTTCTTTCCAACCAATTTTCTGCGGCCATGGGATCATCCTCCCACTTCCCAAAGAAGTCCACAGCCCCATGCTTCCTCAATTTCTCCAAATGAGATTTCTGTGGTACGGATGGAGGTTGTGGCTGTGGTTGTGGTGGTGGAATTGCCCCCATCATTTGTCTGTAGAATTCAGTCATTTGCTGAAATAACGCAAACTAAGGTTGGGCAGGTGCCTCAGCTGCTGGTGGACCTTGCCCCCAAATTCAGCCCTTGGTGGAGCACGACTCTCCACCTCTTTCTCGACTGCTCTTTGCGAAGCAGGATCCATATCCTATTAAAAATAAGAAAACAAACAGATCTGCATCAGCGTCACCTCAACACTTACAAATGCAATGCAATGGTATGTACTCTATCTAGGCCCAGAAACGCCTAAACCTGGCTCTGATACCACTAAATGTGACACCCCTTACCTGTCTATAGTGTAGCCGAGCAAGTTATGCCACTCAGTGTGTCGGAGCACCAATTCATGTTTCTATCACAATTTATCGCTTTATAATTCATTTATTTTCAATTTTGATAAATCTGAATTTATCCGTAAATTTTTATAGAAAATCCGGCAGAGTGCCGGCTGTAAATTGGAAAAATAGTTTTTCTGAACCTGTTTAAAAACACTTCCAAAATAATTACCAAATCCAAACTCCATTATACACATTCAAGTCAATCTCAAAATCTCAATCTCAAATCACAATACTATTTTCAAAACTTTTCTGTTCACTTCATCACTTGAAGCATATTCATAAATAATTAACATTTCATTTATCAACATATATAATGCAGAAAATCTCAATAATATGAAATTTCATATGTTTATATTAATACGTAATTACAGGAGTTTATAGTTACAATCCAAACTAATACAAAATGCCCAAAATACAAAATGCTCCCAAAATCCTATGTCCTACCATATACAATGCAGGTGTGAGGTGACTCGAGACTCCGGATGCAAATCTGAAGACTCACTCAGTTTGATGTCTGCTGTGCTCACCAGCTAGGTCTCCAGTACCTGCGTGTGGCAAAATTGACGCACTAAGCAATTCAGCTTAGTAGTGACAATATAAAATAAAATAAAATAAAATAAAATAAAATAAAATGAATGTGCAGAATGTGTGTTTACTTTTTTGGTAGACTTAACTTCTGATATTATTTGCATTGTTATTCGATTAAAATTTTGTAAGGTTTATTATCATTGCCCGAGTAACCCATACTAATTGGTAATTTGGATAAGCGGGTAAAGCGCCTTTGGGCACTAAGTACCTCGGACCATCACACCATAGGTCACATTGTGTCTCCCGGTGTGCAACAAAACAGCTAATAAGCTGTAATAATTATCAAGGTTAAAACCCAAGTATATCAGCTCAAATAACATAGCCAAAGGCTATTATATCACAGAATGGCATGGGAAGCCATGAAACACAAAATGGCATGAAGCCATATGCAGTACTACTAACAGAACCCTATTAGCATGCCGAGCTATCCAAACCAATCTTGTTAGGTATACTAGGGCATTTTACACTTTTGAGTTTTACAATTTTTGAATTTCAACTTTTGGTGTTACTATTCACTTCATTAGTCAACCAAAATGTTGACTTTTGCATTGACAGTAGGTACATTGGTTTTAATATTCCCAACACACCACATTTTGCATTCAAAATTTGTTGGTATTGGTTGCCAATACCATTTCTAAGGTTAATGTTAATTAAGCAAAATTTTCAGTTTTCATGCTTCATTTTTACTGTTCCATTAGTCATTTTTTCATTGGGAATTTTGTAAAATGATCAACATGAAAGTTGTTCCTTATTTTGTCTAGTTAAATTTCTTTTTTTGAATCACTCCATTTGGAGTTTTGTAGCTCAAGTTATGGTCCAAAAACCATAACTGGCCGTATTGAAATTTTTCTGGACTGCCATATCTACAATGCAGTGGACAGTGACTGCAACTCACTTGTTGGATAGGTTCTGTTTAAAATTTGGATTAGGTTCCTTCATGAAAGTTGTTGGTCTATATCTCAGCTTATTGCTGGTAAAATTTTAGGCCAATTGGACCTTTCTACATTGAGTTATGGCTAAATGAACAATCACTGTTCACTGTTCATTTGGTCATTCTGCAGAAATAGACTGTAGGTCACCCGGATTAGGGCAAGCTTTTAGTCCACTTGGTTTGGTCTTATGGGCATGGTTTCTTCACCAAAGTTGCGCCATTATGTATCTAGTTTCATGTCCAATTGTCCTTGCACCAATTGAACCTCTACAATTCAAGTTATGGCTGCCCAAACATGCTGGACTCAAGTCCAATTCTGCAGGTCACTCCATTCTGCAGGTCACTTTCATGGCAGCCACACCAAACCCAATCCCATCACTCAACACACTTCATTTTTTATTTAAACAGAACTAAATGGTCACTAATTGACCATTAAAACCTATTTTCATCATCACATGGTCAAAATCCCATTTTTCTACCCCAAACCCTAACTCACACATTACCCTTCATGCATTTTCATTGCATTTCTTCAATCCACTTAGTAAATACATATTATGGGCAGCCATGATAGTCTTTTAATTTCATTAAACTCAATACAATTAAATCCTAACCATAGCTACCAAAAATCTAGGGTTTACAAATAAATGGTATTCAATAATTTTTTTTCTTTGTAATTTACACTCATTCAAAGTCCTTATCATGAATTTAAAGTAAAATTCATGGTTAGGTCACTAACCTCAAAGGAGTGAGATTTTCCCACTTGCTAAAACTCTTGTTTTCCTCTTCTTTTTGCTCCCAAAAGGATCACCAAGGTGTAGGAGCAAGTTTTTGTGTTGAGAAATTTAAGTTTTAATGGATGAAAATCCAAGAAATCAAGCTTGGGTAAAGCTTGGCTATGGAGGGTTATGGTGGGAGAGGTGATGCCAAGAAGAAGAAGTAGAGTGTTCTGATTTTTTTGCTTCACTTTCTGCCCATTTAGTCTCTTTTATATACCTTGGTGACATGTGTCAACACTTGATTGGTTTGGAGACTTTTAATGACATCCTTATGATGTCATAATTTCAATTTCTTTCATTTTCCATCCTTTTCTTGCCCAATTAATTTCAATTAAATTTTTAACAACATTTTTAATCATATTTTATGTTATATAAATTATTTATTTAACTAGACAAGTTGGCCCAGAAATCATCTTTGAAGACGAAATGACCAAAATGCCCTCCGTTTGGCCTAACGGGCCAAAATTGTCTTTACCGATTGAAAAATTTTTCTAAGTATTTTCTTGGCATTCAAATGCCATAAGAACCTCAATGACCCCTCTCTAGAGTTCCAAGAATTATTTTATAATTTTTCCTAAATTTTTTTCTTATTAATATTTGAGTTAATTTTTTGGTTCCTTACTTTAGTTTAAATATTTTTCCCAACATTCTAGCTGTTCGGACCGACACTGGTCACCGGAACAGTAGACTATACGAACTAGCTAAAATGAGGATGTTACAACTCTTCCCCTCTAATAAAAATTTCATCCTCGAAATTTACCTGATGTAACAGTTGAGGAAACTATTGCCTCATTATCTTTTCACTTTCCCAAGTTGCCTCTTCAGTGTTGTGGTACCTCCAAAGCACTTTCACCAGTGGAATTTGTTTATTTCTCAGTTCCTTCACTTCCCGAGCTAGGATCTGTATAGGTTCCTCTGTATATGTCAAGGCCGATTGGATTTCAATCTCTTCCATGGAAATGACATGTGAAGGGTCTGAACGATATCTTCTCAACATAGAAACATGGAATACATTGTGTATTTTATCCAATTCTGGTGGTAAAGCTAGCCGATAGGCCACTGGTCCCACACGTTCAATGACTTCATATGAGCCAATGAACCTAGGGCTTAACTTACCCTTTCTTCCAAATCTCAGTACTTTCTTCCATGGTGAGACTTTGAGAAACACTTTATCGCCAACTGCATACTCTATTTCTTTTCTCTTCAAGTCGTCATATGATTTTTGTCTATCTGAGGCAACCTTCAAATTAGCTTTTATTATCTTCACTTTCTCATTAGTCTATTTCACCAGGTCTAGTCCTACCAGCTTATCTTTGCCCAATTCAGTCCAACACACTGGGGTTCTACATTTCCTCCCACACAGTGCTTCATACGGAGCCATTTGAATGCTAGCTTGGTAGCTACTATTATATGCGAATTCTGCCAGTGGGAGGTATCTATCCCAACTCCCCTCAAACTCAATGGCATAACTCCTTAGCATATCCTCCAGGATCTATCACATAATTCACATTGTTACTAGCATTTCAATTTATTAATTGCGATAATTCAATTAGTTCTTAGGTTTACCTGGATTAGTCGTTCTGACTGTCCATCTGTCTGGTGATGAAAAGCCGTGCTAAAATGGAGTTGTGTGCCCAAGGCTTCTTGCAACTTTTTCCAGAATCTCGATGTAAACCTTGGGTCTCAGTCAGATATGATGGAAAGTGGGATTCCATGCAATCTAACTATCTCACTGATATACAATTCTGCTAGCTTCTCTAGTGAGTAGTCAGTCCTAACTGGTAGAAAATGTGCTGACTTTGTCAATCTATCCACTATCACCCACACTGCATCATGCTTCTTCTGGGTGAGAGGTAGACCACTTACAAAATCCATGGTGACCCGATCCCATTTCCATTTAGGTATGCTTATAGGCTGTAGCAATCCTGATGGAACTTGATGTTCTGCTTTGACTTGATGACATGAGTCACATAGTCAGCTATATCCCTCTTCATACCAGGCCACCATTAATGAGGCTTCAAATCATTATACATTTTCGTGCTTCCCAGGTGCATAGCATAAACACTAGTGTGTGCTTCTTTCAGAATACTAGTCTTTAGTTCCCCATCATCTGGTACACATACTCTTCCTCTGTAGTACAAACACCCATCTGCTTTCACGTCATATTCAGTTTCCTTCCCCTCAGGAATTTTACCCAAAATGGCCATTAGTTTTTCATCTGCCCTCTGCCCATCTTGTATCTGCTGTAGTAGGGTTGGCCTCACTTGCAACTCAGCCAAAATAGCTCCATCTTGAGCTAAGGACAGACAGGCATTTAGTGATCTTAAAGCTGTGATGGACTTCCTGCTTAAAGCATCAGCAACTACATTTGCCTTCCCAGAATGATAATCTATCACACAATCATAGTCCTTTAGGAACTCAATCCATCGCCTATGTCTAAGATTGAGCTCCTTCTGGGTTGGCAAATATTTTAGACTCCTGTGGTCCATATAGATGTAGCATTTTTCACCATATAAATAATGCCTCCATATCTTCAGTGCGAAGATAATTGCTGCTAACTCCAGGTCATGAGTAGGATAGTTACATTCATGTGGCCTTAACTACTGGAAGCATAGCGACCACTTTCCCCTCTTGCATCAATACACACCTAGCCCATTATGTGAGGCATCATCAGTAGACCAAAAAGTCTTTTCCGACACCTTTGGTGTGTGCTGCTGGTGTTTCTATCAACATAGCCTTCAGCCTTTCAAAACTGGCTTAGCACTTATCGTTCCAGCCAAATTTCACATTCTTGTGCAACAACTTGATCATCAGAGCAGCTATAAGAAAGAACCCCTTCACAAATCTTCTGTAATACCCAGCTAGCCCCAAGAAACTTCTGACCTCAGTTGTATTTCTGGGAGGCTTCCATTCCATCACTGCTTCTATCTTTTTGGGATCTACTCTAATCCCCTCTACTGATACTATGTGTACAAGGAAAGAGATTTCACTCATCCAGAAGTCATATTTGGACAACTTAGCATACAGCTTCTTTTCTCGCAGGGTTTGTAGAACAATCCTCAAACGTTCATCATGTTCTTCCCTGGTCTTGGAATACACTAGAATATCATCAATGAAGACCACTACAAACCGATCTAAGTATGGATGGAAGATACGGTTCATAAGGTCCATAAATGCTGTTGGTGCATTTGTTAACCCAAACGGCATCACTAAGAATTCATAATGCCCATACCGGGTTCTGAATGCAGTTTTTGACACATCTGCATCTTTTACCCTCAACTGATGTTACCCTAATCTGAGATCAATTTTTGAAAATACACCGGCTTCCTTCAACTGATCAAATAGATCGTCAATTCTGGGTAATGGATATTTATTCTTCATAGTAACTTTGTTCAACTATCGGTAATCAATACACAATCTCAAGGTTCCATCCTTCTTCTTCACAAATAGCACTGGAGCTCCCCATGGTGACACACTAGGGTGTATGAATCCCTTATCAAGCAACTCTTGTAACTGAGTTTTCAACTCCCTCAATTCCGTGGGTGCCATCCTATAAGGAGCAATAGAAATGGGTGCTGTACCCAGCATTACCTCAATAGCAAACTCGACTTCCCTTTCTAGTGGTAAACCAAGTAACTCTTCAGGAAATACATCTGGGAAGTCTCTTACTGTGGGTATATTACACAGGTTTGGCTTAGCCTGCCTAGTATCCACCACGTGTGCTAGGTAAGCTTCACAGCCTTTTCTCATTAATCTTCTTGCAATCGTGGTGAGATAACATTGAATGAAATCGTCCTTTCATCCACAGATGATCTCATTACCCTCAGAAGTTTCCAAAGAAATTCTCTTCAATTTGCAATCAACTATTGCCTGATGACGTGACAACCAGTCTATTCCCAAAATCACATCAAACTCGTGGAAGGGCAACTCAATTAGGTCTGCCGAGAATTCATACCCTTGAATCCTCAACGAGCAACCTTTATACACCTTATTCACTACCACACTGTGGCCTAGTGGATTTGTGACCAGAATGTATTGATCACTCTCCTCTACTGGAACTCCCCTCTCTATGGGTAGTTTGATGCAAATGTAGGAATGAGTGGATCCTGGATTCGCCAATGCAATCACATAAGTGTTATAGAGGGAAAATGTACCCCAGATGACATCCGGGGCATCTTGCTCATCCTGAGCTCTGATGGCAGAAGCCCTGGTAGGTACTCTATTATCTGGCCTCTCAGCTGACTCGGATGCAGGCCTCAGTGATGGACCAATTGCCTTAGGTTTACCGGCCTTCCTACCCCTTTGTGGTGCAGGAGCAGCTCTGTCAGTTTGCGTTGGAGCAACAGTAGTAGTCCTCTTTGAACAATTCTTGATCTGGTGTTGCATCGATCCACACCATAAGCATGCACCGGTCACATGCCAACATTCCCCCTTCTGCCACGGCCGGTCTTGACAAGCGAGAAGATGCGGCTGGTCCCCTAAACACCGTCCACAGAGCTGCCCATTGATGGTGTGGGTGGCCTCTCCTAGGTGTGAGCGTAGTGCAGGCCCCTGAGGCCGACCACGACCTGTGGTGGTCTGAACTCGGCGGGAGGACCTTTATTCTTCTTACTAGGAGCAGAAAATGTACTGGACTGACCCGGACCCCTCTTCTGCTGTCTTTCCCTTCTATTTTGTTCATTAATTCTGACCCTTTCCACTTTTGATGTAGCATCCACCAGATTAGCAAAATCTGTGATTTCCAATGCTGTGATCATGAATTTGATGTTGTCATTGAACCCTTCTTCAAAGCTTCAGCATCTCTCTGCCTCTGTAGGGACTATCTCCCTCCCATATCTGCTCAGTCTGACAAATTCACGCTCATACTCAGCCACTAACAACTGTCTCTGTCTCAGACTGATAAATTCCCTTCTTCGCTCTTCTAAACACACTTTGCTAATATATTTCTTCCTGAACTCTGTGAGGAAGAATTCCCAGGTGATCCATTCAGGTTGCACCTCACTGGTCACTGTGTCCCACCACTAATATGTATCATCCTGAAGTAGGGACACAGCACGCACCAGGTTCTGCTCAGGGGTGTAATTTAGCTGTTTCAACACTCTGATGGTTCTATCCAACCAGTTTTCTACTGCCATGGGATCATCCTCCCTCTTCCCAAAGAAGTCCACAGCCCCATGCTTCCTTAATTTCTCCAAATGAGATTTCTGTGGTACTGATGGAGGTTGTGGCTGTGGTTGTGGTGGTGGAATTGCCCCCATCATTTATCTGTAGAATTCAGTCATTTGCTGAAATAACGCAAACTAAGGTTGGGCAGGTGCCTCAGCTGCTGGTGGACCCTGCCCCCATATTCAGCCCTTGGTGGAGTACGACTCTCCACCTCTTCCTCGACTGCTCTTTGGGAAGCAAGATCCATATCCTATTCAAAATAAGAAAACAAACAGATCTGCATCAGCGTCACCTCAACACTTACAAATGCAATGCAATGGTATATACTCTATCTAGGCCCAGAAACGCCTAAACCTGGCTCTGACACCACTAAATGTGACACCGCTTACCCGTCTATAGTGTAGCCGAGCGAGTTACTCCACTCAGTGTGCCGGAGCACCAATTTATGTTTCTATTACAATTTATCCCTTTATAATTCATTTATTTTCAATTTTGATAAATCTGAATTTATCCGTAAATTTTTATAGAAAATCCGGCAGAGTGCGGGCTGTAAATTGGAAAAACAGTTCTTCTGAACCTGTTTAAAAACACTTCCAAAATAATTTCCAAATCCAAACTTCATTATACACATTCAAGTCAATCTCAAAATCTCAATCTCAAATCACAATACTATTTTTAAAACTTTTCTGTTCACTTCCTCACTTGAAGCATATTCACAAATAATTCTCAACATTTCATTTATCAACATATATAATGCAGAAAATCTCAATAATATGAAATTTCATATGTTTACATTAATACATAATTACAGGAGTTTATAGTTACAATCCAAACTAATACAAAATGCCCAAAATACAAAATGCTCCCAAAATCCTATGTCCTACCATATACACTGCAGGTGTGAGGTGACTCGGGACTCCGAATGCAAATCTGAAGGGTCACTCGGTCTGATGTCTGCTGGGCTCACCAGCTAGGTCTCCAGTACCTGCGTGTGGCAAAAGTGACGCGCTAAGCAATTCTGCTTAGTGGTGACAATATAAAATAAAATAAAATAAAATAAAATAAAGTAAAATAAAACGAATGTGCAGAATCTGTGTTTACATTTTTGGTAGACTTAACTTCTGATATTATTTGCATTATTATTCGATTAAAATTTTGTAAGGTTTATTATCATTGCCCGAGTAACCCATACTAATTGACTGGACTGGATAAATGGGTAAACTAGCACTGGGTACTAAGTACCTCAGACCATCACACCATAGGTCACATTGTGTCTCCCGGTGTGCAACAGAACAGCTAATAAGCTGTAATAATTATCAAGGTTAAAACCCAAGTATATCAACTCAAATAACATAGCCAAAGGCTATTATGTCACAGAATGGCATGGGAAGCCATGAAACACAGAATGGCACGAAGCCATATGCAGTACTGCTAACAGAACCCTATTGGCATGCCAAGCTATCCAAACTAATCTTGTTAGGTATACTAGGGCATTTTACACTTTTGAGTTTTACAATTTTTGAATTTCAAGTTTTGGTGTTACTATTCACTTAATTAGTCAACCAAAATGTTAACTTTTGCATTGACAATAGGTACATTAGTTTTAATACTCCCAACATACCACATTTTGCATTCAAAATTTGTTGGTATTGGTTGCCAATACCATTTCTAAGCTTAATGTTAATTAAGCAAAATTTTCAATTTTCATGCTTCATTTTTACTGTTCCATTAGTCATTTTTTCATTAGGAATTTTGCAAAATGATCAACATGAAAGTTGTTCCTTATTTTGTCTAGTTGAATTTCTTTTTTTGAATCACTCCATTTGGAGTTTTGTAGCTCAAGTTACGGTCCAAAAACCATAACTGGCCGGATTGAAATTTTTCTAGACTGACCATATCTACAATGCAGTGAACAGTGATTGCAACTCACTTGTTGGATAGGTTCTGTTCATAATTTGGGTTAGCTTCCTTCATGAAAGTTGTTGGTCTATATCTCAGCTTATTGCTGGTAAAAGTTTAGGTCAATTGGACCTTTCTACATTGAGTTATGGCTAAATGAACAACCACTGTTCACTGTTCATTTGGTCATTCTGTAGAAACAGACTGCAGGTCACCCGGATTAGGGCAAGCTTTTGGTCCACTTGGTTTGGTTTTATGGGCATGGTGTAACACCCCAAAGTTCGGTAGTGCGTTTTGCTGTTCCGGTGACCAGTGCTGTCCGGACAGCTAGGATGCCTAGAACTACACTTTGACACGAGAGAGGAGACATAAAATAATGAAATACAAGAAAAGAAAATACAAGAAAAACAAAGGAAAAATAATAGCAAAGAAATGTAATCAAGTTAAGCGAGCCGGGAAACCTAGCGATAGGTGACATTAGGAAGTCACGGCGTGGACCGTTGACTAATACAGACTGCGGAACCACGGAAAATATTTTTAGGACTTAAATAGAACCTTATTGAAGTATAAATCTCATTAGAAAGATTAAAAAAAAATTAAATAATTAGTACAAAGAAAAGTGAGAAATCGAAAAACAGACAAAATACGGTTTTACCGAAAAATCGGGAACGTAACCCGAACAGGGGCATTATGGTCATTTGACACCCCGAATTGTCTTTTGACCTAAATGTCCATTAAAAATAAATAGTATTACACTTAGAAAATAAAATGAAAAATTAGTTTAGTGGTACCTAAAGTAAATAGCTAAAATCATGGGTTAAATGTGGAATAAGTGGGAGTTAAGTTTATAAAATGATTAAATTTGTGAGTGGACCACTAATGCATAAATTAAATACATAATAGGGCAGCTGTAACTCCACTAAACCAGCAGAAATAGTCATCTTCTCCAAAACAACCAAAGTTGCCGAATTGAGAGGAAATGAAAAAAAACCATGGCCATTTTTCATGCAAGCTCTCTTAACCTCCCATTTTCAACTCCAATCCTTTAAGTTCCTTCACAAAAAATGGTCTACACACCACAAGGAAGATATTGATACCAATTTTGAGAAGTTTGGTGAAGGTTTAGCAAGTTACAATTAAAGGTAAGTTTGCATTTTTGAGAAATTCTTTGTTAAAGTTTATGTTCATGTTATGGGTGTTAGATTGGTGAAGGAAAATTTTGAGTTTGAAGGGTTATTGTTATTTTCATTTTGGACAGCCATGAGTCACGTTTTTTATGAGGTATTTGTGCATATAATTGATGAGAAATAATGTTAATCATGGTGATTTAGTAACTTAGTGAATTATTTCATGTTTATATGGTGAATTATGCACTTTGATGGGAATTGGTATATGGGACGGCATTGTGATGTTGAAGAATGGTTTGTGGAAGCTTGTGGACACATGAGTAATGGTATATATTGAAGGAAGTGTGGGCAGAATATTGACCTAGAAGGATTGATGATATGTATGTAAATTAACATTGTAAAGTGTATGTAAAGTTTGTAATGTTTAGGTGTGTTTGTAATGGTACTTAGAAATTGTAATTGTGAATGATATTTGGTGTGTTGAGGGTGATTGGAATCTGCCCAAAATAATGCTAATGTAATGTAGAAAATGCTTTTGGTAATGTGCCAAAACAGTTTGGTAGGTAAGTAAACAAATGGCAAAGGTAAGTGTGTGTTTGAAGTTGGGGTGTGAAATGCATATTGAGGGCAGTGTATATTTTAGCCTATAACCTTGAATGTGCAACCTCAATTGGTATGAGACCAATTTGAGGTGAAACTAGGCACAAAATGTGCCAACTTTCATTGAGAAACCATGCCAAAATTCTGCTTGCAAGGTGACCTAAAAAAATGACCAATTCGGATTAGGTGCAATTAGGACCTGAAAAATGACCAATTGGGCAGCAGTGAGTGTTTAGGCCATAACTCACTCAAACCAGGTCCAATTGACCTGAAATTTTGACCAAGAATAGTTAAGACCCATACCTACAAGTCTTATGAAGACACCAAAGCCCAGAAATGACCATAAGCAAGTCAAAAAACTTGCACAAGTTCGGGTCCAAAAACTGGCTGAACCAAAATTGACCAATTTGACCTAAAATTGACCTAAAATGGTACCATTTGACCAGCAAGAGTGTAATGACCATAACTTGGTCTACTTAACTCGGATTGACCTAAAATTTTGCACCGCGGTCCATAAGACCTAAATCTACAAGTTTGTAGTTTCGACCGAGACCCGAAAACTGAGGGAACTAGATTGTCGGTTAGGTCAAACCAGTTGTCGGAATCCAAAGAATTTGCATTAAAATGCACTAAGCAAGGAAATGACTTTGTTTAAACATACCAAACCTAAAACCCTATCAAATGTGACATATTAACGACACTAAAACCTAATTTACCTAAAGCATAGCGAGGGTCGGTATATTAGGTGATTAAGTGAATAATTGAGTTCAGTGCATTATTTACCAAACACCATCGATAGAGCGGTTTAAAATTAGTCTTGAAACACTTCAAATTGTGTTTCTCGATTACCAAAGACTCGAGAAAAGGGAAGGAAACATCGAGTCCGATCGTGAGACAGTCATCGAGGTTTGTGCACAACTAGTTTTTAAGCGATTTTGTTTGAATATTTCATATGATTAAATGACATATTTTCTTATGAACTATGTTTACTGAGCATTGGATTTAATTCAATGGTTATTGAAATTGTTATAGTATGTATGACTTGACTTTGTGAAATGATATTTCCACGAAGATTAAGCATTGTTATGGATTGAATAAATTATGTTTCGAAAAATTGTGATAGAACATGTTTTGAATTGTAATGGTAATTTTCATGGAAAAATGCAAATTATTATTTGAATTGTGATGAGCATAAAAATTATTGGATATTGGAATTGAATTTGAATCGAATTATATTGTGATTTATGCTCACTAAAAGAATTGTGATATTGTTTTATATCTCACTATAGATGCTTGACTAGGTTATTACCCGTCTCTCTCATTTGTTGAGAAGACAATGGAGTGAGTTGTGTTTTGATTACCATGAGTACGTGCACAGCTTAGATTTTCCTCTGATTTGAGGTTAGATCTAAGTTTATTTTATCGTTATGGCCCTTGCGGAAGATTCATTATTGTGATGGTGCGTGCACGATGATTCGACCTCCCGACCATAGGGAGTTAGAATCGGTCGACCTCCCGACCATAGGAGTTAGAATCACATGGAATATGGCCCTTTCGGATTAGTCTTGCATAGTTAGTGAGATAAAGTTTGATTTTGAGATACAACATGGTTTTGAGATACATAATGATTTTTGAGATCTGAGAATGGCTTTTGAATGGTGATTTCAATTATGGTTTATGTATAATTGATTTTGTTGGAATTACTTAAATGGATAGTCAAGATTTGACAAATTGAATTTTGTGCTCCAAGTCATTTATACAAATGATTTACATTAGTGGCAATGAATATTTTGAGTTGTGAAATTTGATGAGTATTCAAATTCCCAAATTATTTACTGTAAAATTTGTCAATGTATATTGTATTATGTTTTAAATTATAGTTGTGCACCACTGAGTTCACCACTCAGCGATAGCTTTGTATGCTGTCGCAGGTAAGCAGAGCATAGAGCAGTGATTAAGTTGCTTTGAGGATACATTCAGATCAGCTCCAGGTATATCATAGATATACCCATGTACATAGGTTTTGATGTAAGCATGTAATAATATGTATGTAAATTTTTTGAGCAGTTGTATAGAAACTCTTGTAAAAAATTTTGGTATGTAATTAAATGTAAATTCTCGTGAATGTAAATCTGAGATTTCATTTACTTAAATAGTTTTGTATTATATTTCTTGTATCTCAGTCTTTGAAAAATCACTATGGATTTGAATTGAGAAAAATGTTGTGTTGAGAAATATATTGGAGTTGAGATTTGCAAATACATATTGAAGTGCTTTTTACAGGTTTTCTGAAGAACTGTTTTATCCAAAATACAGATGGCACTCTGCCAAAATTTTTACAGAAACTCCAATTAAGTCAAATGTGTCAGTTTTATCACTTCAGTTCAAAAAGGTTTTTAACACCTGTAAATAGTGCTCACCACTGTAAAAGAAGTAAGAAAAGTTTTGAAAATCCCTTGTAGTGTATTTAATGGGTTATCAGTAGACGGAGTTGGTAATTCATTAGGTATACTACGGGATCATGTTATGCCTTACAGAGGGGTAGGGTGTGACACATGGTTTCTTCACCAAAGTTGTGCCATTATGTGTCTAGTTTCATGTCCAATTGTCCTTGCACCAATTGAACCTCTACAATTCTAGTTATGGCTGCCCAAACCTGCTGGACTCAAGTCCAATTCTACAGGTCACTCCATTCTGCAGGTCACTTTCATGGCAGCCACACCAAACCCAATCCCATCACTCAACACACTTTATTTTTTATTTAAACAGAGCTAAATGGTCACTAATTGACCATTAAAACCTATTTTCATCATCACAAGGTTAAAATCCCATTTTTCCACCCCAAACCCTAACTCACACATTACCCTTCATGCATTTTCATTGCATTTCTTCAATCCACTTAGTAAATACATATTATGGGCAGCCATGATAGTCTTTTAATTTTATTAAACTTAACACAATCAAACCCTAACCATGGCTACCAAAATCCTAGGGTTTGCATACAAATGGTATTCAACAATTTTTTTTCTTTGTAATTTACACTCATTCAAAGTCCTTATCATGAATTTAAAGTAAAATTCATGGTTAAGTCACTAACCTCAAAGGAGTGAGATTTTCCCACTTGCTAAAACTCTTGTTTTCCTCTTCTTTTTGCTCCTAAAAGGATCACCAAGGTGTAGGAGCAAGTTTTTGTGTTGAGAAATTTAAGTTTTAGTGGATGAAAACCCAAGAAATCAAGCTTGGGTAAAGCTTGGCTGTGGAGGGCTATGGTGGGAGAGGTGACGCCAAGAAGAAGAAGTAGAGTGTTCTGATTTTTTTGCTTCACTTTTTACCCATTTAGTCTCTTTTATATACCTTGGTGACATGTGTCAACACTTGATTGGGTTGGAGACTTTTAATGACATCCTCATGATGTCATAATTTCAATTTCTTTCATTTTTCCATCCTTTTCTTGTCCAATTAATTTCAATTAAATTTTTAACAAAATTTAATCATATTTTATGTTATATAAATTATTTATTTAACTGGACAAGTTGGGCCAAAAATCATCTCTGAAGATGAAATGACCAAAATGCCCTCCATTTGGCTTAACGGGCCAAAATTGTCTTTACCGATGAAAAATTTTTCTAAGTATTTTCTTGGCATTCTAATGCCATAAGAACCTCAATGACCCTTCTCTAGAGTCCCAAGAATTATTTTAAAATTTTTCCTAAATTTTTTTCTTATTAATATTTGAGTTAATTTTTGGTTCCTTACTTTAGTTTAAATATTTTTCCGAACGTTCTAGGTCCATGATGACATCGTCCAGTCATGAGCAGTGGTATCTGAACTAGCTAAAATGAGGATGTTACACATAAATCTTATGCCGACTTGAAGAGAAAAGAGATAGAGTATGTAGTTGGCGACAAAGTGTTTCTCAAAGTCTCACCGTGGAAGAAAGTACTTCGGTTTGGAAGAAAGGGTAAGTTAAGCCCTAGGTTCATTGGCCCATATGAAGTCATTGAACGTGTGGGAACAGTGGCCTATCAGCTAGCTTTATCACCAGACCCTTTACATTTCATCTCCATGGAAGAGATTGAAATCCAACTGGACTTGACATATGCAGAAGAACCCATACGGATCCTAGCTCGGGATGTGAAGGAATTGAGAAATAAACAAATTCCACTGGTTAAAGTGCTTTGGAGGCACCACAACACTGAAGAGGCAACTTGGGAAAGTGAAGAGACGATGAGGCAACAGTTTCCTCAACTGTTTGCATCAGGTAAATTTCGAGGACGAAATTTTTTATTAGAGGGAAAGAGTTGTAACATCCTCACTTTAGCTAGTCCGTACAGTCTGTTGTTCCGACAACCAATGTCGGTCCGGGCAGCTAGAATGTTTGAAATTATAAATAGACTAGAGTGAGGAGTTATAAATAAACCAAATAATGCTCATAAAAATCAAGGAAAATTTTTAAGAACGAAATACACTAAGGTTAAACGAGCTGAAACCCCAGTGATGAGTAACCTAAAGGGAAAGTGACGGTGAAGGCCGTTAGCAACCCTAGACCCGGGAAAAACTTCATGAAATAATTTTTGGGACCTCAAGGAAGGATTATTGGGGTTCCAATGACAATAAAATGTTAAGAAAATACAAGGAAAATTTAATAAATCGGTACACATAATTTTGGCCCGTTAAGCCAAATGGAGGGCATTTTGGTCATTTCGTCTTCAGAGATGATTTTTGACCAACTTGTCCATTTATGTAAATAAATTATATGACATAAAATATGAATAAATATTGTTAAAAATTTAATTGAAATTAAGTAGACAAGAAAAGAAAAGAAAATAAAAAGAAAATGGGATTTATTACTTCATGCTTATGTAAGCATGAGGTAATTAAAATGCATGGCCAATCAAAATAAAGAAACATAATTAAAATACATTAAAATAGAGAAAAGGAGGCAGAATTCTAGAAAAAATAGCAGCCATCCTCATCTTCTTCAAAACGTCCCTCAAGCCTCTCCCTCACTCCTCCATAGCCAAGCTCACCAAAAGCTTGCTTTCCCTAGTTTTCTTCCAACAAAAACCCTAAGTGTTAACACAAAAGCTTGCTCTTTCATCTTGGTGAAGCTTTTGGGAGCAAAAAGAAGTGTAAAGGAAGAGCTCTTGCAAGATTGAAATTCACTCCATTAGAGGTTAGTGACTAAACTTGATTTTTATCTTTCAATTCATGTTGAAGGAGTGGTATTTGATGCAAATTTACAAGAAAATTTAGTAAACATCATGTGTATGTCTTGCTTAAAATTCCAACAGCCTTGAACTTGGTTGAGTTTTGAAGATTTCTTAGAATTAAAATGATATTGTGGCTGCCCTTAAAACTAATGTATTGGTTAGGAAGGTGAAGTGCAAGTAATGCAAAATCTAGAATGGTGGAGCTAGGGTTTTGGACCCAAATTGAGACTTTGTTCATGTATTTAGTGAAAGAGAGTTTTAATGGTCAATTACTGACCATTGGGTTGTGTATGAATAAGAAATGAAGTGGTTTGTTTAGTGGGAATTGAAGTTAGTGTGGCTGCCCTTGGTGACCTGCAGGACTGGGCATGAGTCCAGCAGGTTTGGGCAGCAATAACTGGAGTTGTAGAGGTTCAATTGGTGCAAGTCTAATTGGACATGAAACTAGACACATAATGGCACAACTTTGGTGAAGAAACCATGCCCAGAAAACCAAATCAAGTTGACCTAAAAATTGCCCTAATCCGGGTGGCCTGTATTCTGCCTGAGCAAAATGACCAAATGAACAGTATTTATTCATTTGGTCATAACTCAGTGTAGAAAAGTCCAATTGACTTGAAATTTTACCAAAAACAAGCTGAGATATAGAGATACAACTTTCATGAAACAACCTAATCCAAATTATGATCATAACATATTCAAAAAGTGACCTGCATTCATTGCTCAAATACTGTAGATTTGGTTAGTCCAGAAAATCTGGAAAATTTGTAATCCGGCCAGTTGTGGTTTTTGAGCTATAACTTGAGCTACAAAACTCCAAATGGAGTGATTCAAAAAAAGAAATGTAACTAGAGAAAATAAGGAACAACTTTCATGTTGACCACTTTGCCAAATTCCACTGCAAAAATGACTAATTGAATAGTAAACACAAAACTTGAAATCTGAAAATTTTGAACAACTAACATTAAGCTTAGAAATGGTATTGGCAACCAATACCAATAATTTTAGAATGCAAAATGTGGTATGTTGGGAGTATTAAAACCAATGTACCTATTGTCCATGTAAAAGTCAACATTTTTATTGACTAATGAATTGAATAGTAACACCTAAACTTGAATTTCAAGAATTGTATAATTTAAGAGTGTAATATGCCCTAGTACACCTAGCAAGATTGGTTTGGATAGGTTGGTATGCCAATAGTGTTCTATTAGCAGTACTGCATATGCCTTCATGCCATTCTGTGTTTTATGGCCTCACGTGCCATTCTGTGATAAAATAGCCTTTGGCTATGTTGATTGGGATATTATACTTGGGTTTTATCTCTGATAATTATTACAGCTTATTAGCTGTTCTGTTGCACACCGGAAGACACAATGTGACCGATGGTGTGATGGTCCGAGATACTTAGTACCCAGTGCCAGTTTACCCATTTATCCAGTCCAATCGACTAGTATGGGTTACTCGGGCAATGATAATAAATCTTACAAAATTTTAATCGAATTATGCTGCAATAAATGCCAGAAATTAAGTCTACCTAAAATGTAAACATACATTCTGCATATTTATATTATTTTGGTTATTTTATTTTATATTGTCACCACTAAGCAGAATTACTTAGCGCGTCGCTTTTGCCTCGCGCAGGTACTGGAGACATAGCTGGGGAGTCCAGCAAACCTCATACTGGGTGAGCTTTCAGATTTGCACACGGAGTACAGAGTCACCTCACATTTGCAGTGGATTTGGTAGGACATTAGGCCACTTTTGGTATTTTGGTATTTTGTAAACTTCTGTAATGTATATTATAAACTCATATAATTATGCTTTTGATGTAATTATCTATGAACTATGTGCAGTAATAAATGTGAGCATTTCTCATTGAATTGAGTGTGATATGAAATGAATTGAATTTTGAGATACTAAAGTGATTTGAGAAATTATTGAAAATATGTTGGTGGTTGACTGAGATTGAAATTATGATTATATTGGAAGTCTTTTATGATTCGAAGAACTGTTTTCCAATTCTGATCGGCACTCTCTAGGATTTTCTATAAAATTTGCAGAAAATTCAGATTAATAAAAAATTGTAAATAAATAAGTAAAAAGGGTAAATTGAATTGAAATATGATTTGGTGCTCCGACACACTGTGTGGCATATCTTGCTCGGCTACATTGTAGACGGGTAAGGGGTGTCACATGCTTTGTGGAAAATATTGAGCTAAAAACGCTTGAGAAAGTTCATCCCATGTTGTGACAGAACCAGGTGGCAAAGAATGTAACCACTCTCTAGCTCGGTCCTTCAAAGAAAAAGGAAATAATCTGAGTCGAATTGCATCATCAGAAACTCCATTTATCTTCAACATATCACTGATCTCAAGAAAGTGTGCTAGATGCACATGTGGACTTTCACTTGGACTTCCCTCAAATTGTGATTGTTATACCATCTGACACAGTGCAAGCTTCAATTCAAAATTATTAGCTTTTACTCTTGGTCTTGTTATACTTGGCATGAAATCCCCAATGTTAGGATAGGCGTTATCCTTCACAGAGCGGTTGTTATTGTTGTTGGCCATTTCTTTTTGTAATTGCTCTTGCTCTTGTGCTCTTTCTTGTTATTGTTGAGCTTTAAATTCAGCTTTTCTCCTCTTAGATTCTGCTCTTAAAGCTCTTGCTGTCTTTTCTATTTCTGGATCAAAGAATAAATTGATTTCTTCACTTTTTGTCCTTCTCATAAAATAAAGCACCTGAAAAACAATATAAACAAATTCTCAAAGTAAAATGGTAAGAGAAAATAAAATAAAATGCCCAAATTAACCAAACAAACAATCGTTCAATATTAAACAAAAATCAAATCCAGGGTAATGGCGCTAAAAACTTGATGGGAGTATCCGCAAGTATACGGGTCGTCTCAAGTAATAGAGTAATGAGTCAAGTATCGTTCCCATGAGGATTTGTAGTTTGAGTACCAAACTATGAATGAAGCAATTATTTGCGCTAATGATTGATGAATAAATGGTAAATGTAAATGAGCAAAGTAAATTGATTAATCTAATTGGAACGGATAAAGAGCAAATAAATAAATTCTAAATCTAATTTGCAATTAAACTAAATTAATAACGGGTAATTTAAATGAAAGTCTAATTATGCTAAAAGTGATTCTAGAGTTGGGGGTTTATGCACAAATTAATTGGGATTTGTCTTAGGTATTCCAATTTTTAGAGAAAAATAGAGTTTGAAGGTGATTGATTCTAAATTCCTTTGATATCTTTTTAAAGCAAACCAAAGTGTGTTCTAAAATAACCAAACCTACTTTCATATGTCATTTGATTACTTTAAAACCCATTAAGTTTTGTAATCAATCATTAATTCCTCTTAAAATCCTAGTTTATTTCTAAATCTAGATAATTTTAAGTTCCAATCCTTGATTATCTATCAATGACTTTCACCTTTCAGTCCTTCAATTAAAGATTAATACACTACCCAGTGGGTACCAACATTAGGCAAGTAAATCAAGCACACAAGGAAGGAATCAAAACTCATATTTATATAAAATATGGAAATACCCAGTTCAAATCCACAAATTAATCTAAAACATATTTTCTAACTCTGAAATCTAAAGAGTTTACTCACTCATGTTGGTATTTATAAGAAAGATTGATGGAAAAGTAAAGAAAAACATGATAAGAGGACTTAAAATAGAAAAACCCAAGTAGAAGAACCCAAAACTCTGATTTCTGGAGCTCCCAAAGATGGTTGCAGCAGCTCCTCCTCAAAAAAATGGCGTCCTCCTCCTTTCTCTATTTATCTTTTTTTTTTCTTTTGTTCCTTCCATTTCCTCTTGTGGAAAAAACTAGGAAATGATGAATTTATATGGTCCCAAAAAGTTACCCTAAAAGTGAATAGGAGCCAAGGAGTGGATAGGAAATGAGGTGTAAAATTATCCAAGTCAGCAGCATTATTCACATTCTGGGCAGTCTGCTTAGGGTACTGCTTAACCCTAAGTAGCTTCTTTAGCAAATTTCAGCCTCTGGTTGCACTATCTGCTTAAGGTTAAGCAGACCCTCAGCAAATTTCGACAGACTTGGAGTAAAATGGACTTTTCTGCTCATGCTTGACTTCCAACTTGACTTGTGCTACACCTTAAGCAATACCGCTTTACCCTAATCAGGATCTTAAGCAATTCTCAGCAAGTTGCAGAGTAAAAGCTTGAATATGTGGGATTTAAGTCGTGCTTGACTATCAGCTTGAACAGGCTTAAGGTTTAGCTTATAATGACATACCCTAAGCAACATCATAAGCAAAGTCTCAAGCAAATTTCGACTAACTTGCTCTTTCAAGGCTTGATTTCTTCAACTTTCCTCCATGCTTAAAGAACTTCAAATTTCTTCAAATCACTTCCTAATGCACTCATTGATCTTTGATTTGCCACAAAATCCTATCAAAAACAACAAAATTACAAAAATCAAATATAAAGTATCTAAAGTTAACAAATAAGCTAAAATAAAGTTACAAACATAAAATATACTAAAATATAAGGGCAAAATAGATGCAAAACTACCCTAAAATGCTTATATGAAATGAGTGTAACAGTCATATATATCAAAATAAATATGTACAAAAGGGTATAAATTAACACCTGACAAAAATCCAAAATGTAGTATTTTCAATCCTTAACAGCTTACTCTGCTGCTTCACCAGTCTCTCTACCTGCGACAGCAACGAAAAGCCATCGCTGAGTATAATTACTAAGTGGTGCACAACATAACAAAATACCAATTTATGCATATATTAAATCATGATTAGTTTAAATATAGTACTAGAATTGATAAACAGATACACAATAAAATTTAAAATTTTAATCAAAGAAATTTTCACTTCAGAAGCCGTAAAACAATTTTTATAAAATCACACAGTTATATCATGCCATCAATATATTTTTCATCTCAACAGCCAAAGGCTTATGAGGAATACCAAGGCTAGCTAGCTCAAATCTATGGGTACCCATTCAAATTTCTTCCTCTACTGGCACACACCTTAACACTTTAGCTAGAGAGGGAATACAAAACTAATTCCTCCCACTAGTCAGGCTAGTGAGGCATTCAAACATTTGGTCATGACACTATGGTTTCAAACCATTTAAACAGTTTTCTAAACATTCAAATGTTAATAATTCACATATAGTTTATTTTCTCAATATTTTGGGTCAGTAACACATTTTTCTTTTCAATCCAATTTTTCAGTACAAATAGAGTCACAATTTATGTTCACAATTCATTCAAAACAATTTGCAAAAGAAAATTCACAGAAAGTTTTTATGTTGTGCAAAGACCTCGTACGAGTCACCTTTTGACCTTGACTCGATGTTTCCTTTCCTTTCACAGTAGCCTTTTCAACTGAAACACACAATTTGCAGTATTACAATATCATAACTTATAATAAATCCAATAAATAAATTCATGTCAACTAAATTCTAGCTCTAATATGCTTAAATTAACATTTTTTGAAATTTGCATTTCGGGGTTACTATTTATGGCACTATTCAAATCAAAATATTGACTTTCTCATGCTTAATAGGTATGTGAATTCCAATTACACCCACATACCACATTTTGAGTGTTAAATTTGTTAGTCTTGGTTGCCATTTCAATTTCTGACTCTCCTAAGAGAAATTGCCATTTTTTAGTTTTGATCCCCTGTTTTGCACTGTTCAATTTGTCTGGTTACTGTGGGAATTTGGCTAAGTGTCCTTCATAAAAGTTGTTCCTTATTGTCTTATCATTATTTTTATTTGCCTACTTCACAAAAGGTTGTGGTAAGTACAAATGCCACATTTCTTGAACAACAGTTTGTTCAAGAAGGAGGCAAAGGAAGGCAAATAGAGTTAGAATTGGAGAATTCTGACCAACCAACAGATCATATGGATATAGATCCATCTTGTAAACCTACACCCATTGATGAAACATTTACAGCTATTCCTCGTAGAACAACCAGGGTATCTCACCCACCAGTGAGATATGGTTTTCTTCATGAAGAAGAACAAGAGTTGTCTACTTATAAAGAAGTAGATCATGGAGATGATCTATTTACCTATGAAGAAGCTATATCAGATTTAGACTCTTCTGTCGACACCATATTTTGGCCGATCCCCAGAATCAACAAACTTCGAAACCGATCCCTAGCACTAAGTCTCTCCTTGCCATCTAATCACAGTTCCGATCTCTCTTCACAGAGAGTTGAGTCAATGCTAAGCTCTCGTATCCGTTAAGGCCTTACCGGTCTCTCAAATCATTCATCGATCTCTCAAGCCAATTGTCGAATATCCTGACCAGTTAACTATATTCCCGATCTCTCTTGTTAGACAAATTGAACTAACACTAGAACCTTGCCGCCAATATTTATGATCGACCCCTCTCTTAAAAGTTTAGGAATAATCAAGCTAAGGTTCTAATCCGGTTTAATGAAGACCCCGATCTTAGATGTTCAAGCCAAAATTTTCAATTAAGTTCCGTTTAGCAATCTCATGCATGTTGTATTTTCCGATCTCTCACACTTAGGATAATAATAGTTTTTAGTTGTTTCAATATACTCAGACAATCAAGTGTTTAGAAATTTTCCGATCACAACCATTCATCAAACAAAAAGGCGTTCTATTTCATTTCATTGCAAAATTTGTACAAGTTATTCGGCTGGGGGATCACCCCCAGCCTGATCTACATTTCGCTCATCCTCTCCTTCCTCTTCAATATCCTCACCCTCGCCCCCGAGAGCCAGGTCGGCCATCCAAGAGAAGTCCTCTTCTGGGTAACGCTTCTGGAGTTCGGCTAAGAGGTCCTTGTGAGCATTCACATAGGCACCAGCTATCCCTGTCACCATTTCTTCGTCTTTCGCCTTAAGCTCCTCGATTAGTTGAGCGACCTGAGAAGCTTCGTTGGCTCGAAGCGCCTGGACTTCCCCGAGAGCATGATCCCTTTCGGCGAACATGATTACATTCGGCCGGCTGTCTTCATAGAACTTCGCCCGCCCCTCAACTTGAGATATGTAATCCTGAGCGGATGCGAGTTGGGATCGGAGGGAAGTCACTTCCTGACTCTTTTTCTCGATTTCCTTGCCCAGGCGATGAGCCTTTTCCCGAACTATGGTCTGGTTCACCAGACACTCCACGTTCAGGCTCATGGATCGAGTCAAGATATCATCAAGGCTGTCGGGGGATAGCCTGTCCCGATCCTCCCGAAGGCAGATGGAAGACCCCAAGACTTTGGCAAAATCGGGGTTCTCCCGAACAGTCCGGTTATTCTTCAGGGACTCGATCAACGTTTGAGCGCCACGAGAAGAGGCTCTCACAGAAGATTGAGAAGGACCCCTTTCTGTGCTTGGAGCAACTGGAGGAGGTGGGGCCGGCTCTTCCTGTTGAGGAGGAGATCGGACAGCTTCAGTGATCGGAGGCCCCGAAGGTCGGGACGGGCCTCCTTGCGTCTCCCCTGGTTCATGGCCGGGAGTTCGAAGCATTTCCGAACGCTTCATCTCCTTTACTTTCCGGGAGATCTCTCTTTCTTTCTTCCGCTTCCTAGAACCCTCATCACCCGCCATACCTGCACAAAGAAGAGGTCAGTGAGATCGCTAAGGTCCTGAGATCTGAGTTGTAGAAAATACCAGTGCCGAGGTCAGAGAGCGGAAGTTCGCGATCTTGGCCGGTGAGCAGCTGTATGGTCCAATGGTGCAGCTCGGCGGTCACCGCATCTAAACAGGAATACTTTTGAGTGGCAGCCTGATTCTTTAGATCCATCACTATTAAGCTTTCCTCCTGGTTCAGGGTAATGCGCTTCGGAAGCAAGGGCCCCTGGTGCCACCAGCTACGGGGGAAGTCCTCAAAGCAGGTCGGATTTTTGCTCCTCAGAATAAAGAAGCGGTTCTTCCAATTTTTAAGGGAGGAGGGCAGATCGGTGAAGAGCCCGCAATGAGGCTTCGCCTGAAAGAACCAGTGCTTGTCGTCCTTTCACCGAGTTAGCCTGTGCAGTTCGACGAACACCTTAGCGGTAGGTCTGATTCCCTTAGCTCGGCATAGGCCTCGGAAGGCTACTAAGATTCGCCACGAGTTAGGGTGAACTTGAGCAATGCACACTCGGTGAAGTCTTAGGACCTCCTTGAAGAAGTCATCCAGAGGGAACCGAAGACCGGCCTTTAACTGTTCCTCGTATACCATAACCAGGTCATTCTCTTCAAAGAAGTGATCGGCTCGGTGATCGCCGTGACACCGGATAAGTTCGTACGAATCAGGACGAATATTGTACTCCTGGCTGAACGATTGCAGATCGGACTCTTGCAAGATCGATGGCAGCTCGTCCATAGGGAGATTCTCCCTCCCCGAAGGAGGTGCATGCCTTGATGGTGCGATCCGCCCCCGAGCTGGAACGGAGACCCTAAGAGGTTCTGGTTGTGCGCTCGGCCCGACCACCTCTTCTTCATCAGACGACCATGAAACATTGACGGAAGGTGGGCTTGCCTCTCTCTGACCTTCGGCGCCGCTCATTTTTAAGGAAAACAAAGAACTTAAAGCTAAAAGAAGGATTAAAACCCTTACCGGAGCTTGAACGGAGTCGGAAGAGCTTGAAAAATCGGGAGAGTTTTGGAATTGCTTGCGAGAGACAGAAAATGGCATAAAGTAAGAAACTGGCTAACCCCTACCCCTATTTATACTCGTTCGAGCATTTAATGCTCACGATGTCCCAGGCAATGCATCGGTTAACGGGATTCGCCAGCTGTTCTGACACGTCTCTCAAATTCCATAAAGAGAACGGCTAATTAGAGATCGGCATATTAAGATAAATGTTTCGAATTGCGGATCAGTTAAGGGTTGTTCAGTTGGGAACCAGATCGGATAAACACATCAGAGATCGGAAAATAATCAATGCAATAATAATAAGATGATAATTGACTTTTATTTCCAAGAGATCGGATTACATCATTTGGGCGATCTCTAGGGATCGGAATAATAGAGATCGGAAGATGGGAGATCAGCATGAGAGATCGGAATAGGAGCGTGAGAGGGATCGGAAGGCAAAAAGAATAAGACAAATCCCAAATAACCGTAGTCAGAATCTGAGCCGAGGTAGTTAAAGCGTGGCAGACGAGATCTCCACCGCACGCCTAAGAATCGCCAGCAATGCTGACAGGTGCCAAGGTATGTCATGACAGTCCTGTATATCCCAATCTCCACCGTTGATCTCACTTGTAAGGACGAACCCGGAGCCCTTGGATCAAGAGAAGAGATGACAAGACCAATGCCTTTCACTCTTAACCCTCGGATTGCTCCGGACAAAAGGATTTGAGACCGTCAGATTGAAAGGAGAAAAGGACAAACATTCTGAAGAATAATCTCAGCCGTTCATTTTTTTTCTCTTTAATTCTCGAGCATCCGATCATGTCCTTCAAAATCCAGACCCTCCATCTCCCTCAAAATAAATCCTGACCCTTCATGGGGAGCACCCGATTCCTATAAATACCTACCTGAAAACTGTTCAAGGGGACGGGCAAAAAAGAAAGGTAGTCATTATAGCGGAAGAACTCTGAAACTTGATTCAGTTTGTTACTCTGCTACTTTGAAGTTTTGATTAGAAAGACTTTTGAAACCAGTTTTCTGAAGTGTTTTCTTGAAAATGATTCTGAATACTGAAATTCTACATTTTCAGTTTGTTCATTATCTGGTCACACTCTCACTTTCAGCCCTTTATTATCTCTGTCTTCATTCCCATTATCCAAGCTCAATTTCATTTCACTTGGTTTTTATCTTGATCTGATTGCCTTTTAGCTAAGCATCCTTGATTCTAGCGAACATCGACCCTCAAGCTAATCGATCTGTTTGTCTTATTACTATTTGTCACCCCGTAGTTATTTCAATAGATTTGGCTTCTTACAGGTAAGAGCTCGTATTGCCGTTTTGTTAAGCGTTTACGTTTACTTTTCGCATTTTCTTTGTTCTTTTTATGCATGTGATTTTCTCCAAGTTCATTTAGAGCCAAAGAACTTTAAAGAATGTTACTCTTGAGTTTACTTCTTTAGTGATCAGTCCGTCATTTTATTAACCTTCGTCATTTCTGAATGCAAATTTTCTAAGTTCCTAGTAGCGTGTAAGTGGTTGGGGAAAACGTAGGTAGCTGCAACTTAAGGGTCTCTTTTAAGAGAGAGAGCCTGAATAACACGTCAGGAAAATAGCCACAATATTGGGCTGACGTAAACGGCAATTCGGCAAGATGCCATAAAGTGGAATAAAACCAAAGTAAACGAAACAGAATAGGTCGGACATTAATAGGTACTGGTAAAGTGACCTTAGGGGAGGTTAGCAAAATTTAGTCTAGCTTTTCTTATTTAGTCACAAAATATCAATTAGTTAAAAGAAGCCTTATCCCCAACACCTTAGAACGCCAGAATCCTTAGCTTTAGGACCTTATGACATGTAGCTGAAATTAAAATTCGGGAGATCGAAAAGATCCCATTCAGGTTCCTGTTAATTTAAAAGAGATCGGAGGAGAGTTCTTATCCGGTCTCAACTCAAAATTTTAAATAAATACTTAATAGAGATCGGAGGAGAGTTCTTATCCGGTCTCAAATCAAAATTTTAATAAATATTTAATAGAGATCGGAAGAGAGTTCTTATCCGGTCTCAACTCAAAATTTTAATAAGCATTAAATAGAGATCGGAGGAGAGTTCTTATCCGGTCTCAACTCAAAATTTTTAATGATTTAATAGAGATCGGAAGAGAGTTCTTATCCGGTCTCAACTCAAAATTTTAATAAGCATTAAATATAGATCGGAGGAGAGTTCTTATCCGGTCTCAACTCAAAATTTTTAATGATTTAATAGAGATCGGAGGAGAGTTCTTATCCGATCTCAACTCAAAATTTTAATATATATTAAAGAGTTCGGAGAAGAGTTCTTATACAATTCTTAAATTAAATTTTAATAAAATAGTTCTTTTAGATAAGATTAACATGCAACAGTAACTCACTAAGGTTGTCTCATTTACTTATGTATCTGGGTGATCCAAATTTAGTGAAAAATCAAATGCTCCTTTAGTCAAAAGGATCAACATATCCATTCAAGCCCTCCTAACTAATGCAAAATTAAATCTACTTACCCTTATTAAGGGACGAGGTGGGGTGCCTAACACCTTCCCCACCCGTTTACGGACCCCGAACCTAGAATCTCTGCCTTGAAGTGGTTTCATTTCAATTTATTTTCACAAATGGTTTTCTTTAGTTTCCCTTAAAACTAAGGTGGCGACTCCTCACTCTTTCCCACTTCGGTGAGGGTTCGTTCAGGCGACCGCAAAATCCCTTGCGACAGCTTGGCGACTCCACTGGGGATGTGATCTTTGACTTAACCCCGGTCTAGAGGTCTAAAAGTAGATCTAATTTTTCGATCAAATTATAGTTAGGTGGGCTCACCCGGCAATATTTTATGCAATAATTATTGGTTATTTCTAATAACTATTTCGCTTGTTTTGCTTGTTTTACTTCTTACAGTGCTCTTCGTTCAAACAAAAAAAAGAGAAAAGAAAAATGGAAAAATAAAATCCCCCTAAATTGGGAAGAGGTAAAGGTGTCCCTTCACACACTGAACACTCACACGAAGTCCTCACACACTTCGGTCCTATACCCGGGCTTTCTTACCCTTTTAGGAAAGTAGGAGGGAGTCATGTAGCGGTACCCGTGGGTTCTACCCCGTTAGTATCCGTGAAGGCTTCTGCTCAGATTGAAACTCGTTCTATCTACTGTGGTACTCGTAGAATTTTCCCGATAATATCATGGTTATAGAATGAGGCTCTACTGTTTACAGTAGGGGCAATTTGGGAACCTGTGGCTTTTAGAAAATTAGATCCTGAGCTAAACTATCACGATAGCTGAAAGCCGTAGTAAGCTACCTTGTAAGATAGAACTATCCCAAATAGGTAGCGCTCGTCCGATATCAGGAGTCTCCCTATTATAAGACAAAAGAGGCATACTTACGCTTATCCTTTTCTGCTTTAATTTCATTTTGTTCATTTTTGTGAGGGTAATCTTGAATTCTACTAAAACACCTACACATTTTCCTACTTTGATAAATGTGTACGTGTCATCCTGTCAATAGTATGATTCAAAATTACCCTAATTTATCTTGCTAACAAATTTTCCCGCAGGCATTACCAAACCAAGAGTCTGTAAAAGGATAGGCATCATATTTATCATGGCATCCTCGAGTCAGTCGGCAGAAGAAGTTCAGAATGCTAAACTTTGGTCCAAATTGATTCATACTCCAGTACTCCCACAAAATGATGTTTCCAAGGCACATGCTAGCTTACTACCTTCATTAGATCTGAATAAAATTGAAGTCAGAATGAACAGCCTCAAGGGTCTGTCTAATGGATGGAGGTCGCTTCCCGATCAGGTCAAGGTACGATTTGAAGAGAAGTATGGGAGGATTGCAACCTTAATGCGAGTCAAGGTCCAAATCCCGGCATTAAAGGCCATGTTGTCGGTTTGGAACCCTAAGTACGGGGTATTCTCTTTCAATGATATTGATACAGTTCCCACTTTGGAAGAATATCAGGCATTATTAGGGATCCCTTATTCAACACAGAATCGGATCTACCTACACCTTGAGCATAGGCAGACCTGGAAACGATTAACACATTTGTTGGGCATCCCTTCGGAGGAGGCAAAGTCAAAAGAAACTGTCAAAGGAAACACACATGGTTGGTATTGGACATATCTCCAGAAGTGGTTAGATCAGTACCTCTAAGAGAAAAAGTGGAATCAAGCTGTAGTGGCACTCGCCTTGGGGATCTATGGTCTGATTTTGTTCCCGGGACCATTGGGAATCGTAACTTGCAGCGCGGTGGAAGCATTCTGGACGGTAGAAAGGCAGGAGATCAATCCGATACCGGCAATTCTTGCGGAAACCTTGTTAACCCTAACCTACTGCAGACAATAGGGGAAAGGGTCCATTAAGTGTTGTTCTCAGTTGCTATACCTCTGGATTATCAGTCACATGTGTCCTGTGGAGACAAAGGGATTAACTTGGTACCTTGACCAGCCTCCCATCGAAAAGATGACCCGGTTAGTAATCAGTCCGAAGAATGAACAGTAGTGGTGGGAACGGATTTTGAGTTTCAATAGCTATGATTACTGTTGGAGGAAGTTGTGGATGCCAGGCCAACCCGTTTTGATCGGTACAGGAGGTAATCAGTCGGTATCCCTAATCGGAGTAACCGGATATACAAGTTACACTCCGGCATTGGTAATGAGGCAGTTTGGCTCGACGCAGTCCATGATCAACATTGAAGAATACCACCAAGGTCACTTCTACCATGAGCTCAAGGAAGAGGAAGGATTGAAACTGGCTCGCAAGTCTTGGGAAAACATTACTCTGATGGAGAGATCGCCTAAAGGCCCAAGTGCCTCGGGCGATTATCTTAAATGGAGAGCTGACAGGGACCGAGAACACTCAACTACAGAATTCGAGGACAGCAACCCTCGCCAAAACATCCTATTAGAAGAAGCTGATAATCGTCTGCTTGACTCACTACAAAAAGCAAACACCGAGAACTCACAACTGCAAGAACAAATAAAACAGTTGGAGGACCAACAGCAGAAACTTAAAAGAAAAGTGAGAAGGCTCAAGGAAGAGGCAAGGGCCATAAGGATGGGGTTCGAAGAGCAAGAGGAACAGTGGGAAAAGGAAAAAGACTCTCTCCAAGCTGAGGTAAAAGAAGTAAAAGTGCAGAATAGTAAGCTTCAGGAAAAGATGAAATACCAAGAGGTGCTCATTGAAGAGTATAAACAGGAAAACAAAAAGAAGAAGCTCGAATTAAAAGAACAGGCACTACTCATCAACGATATCTTGAAAGAGTGTGCTAAGGAAAGGAAAGAGAGAGGAAAACAAGCTGCTCTCTATCAAGGACTGAAAGAGAATGTTGACCAGCTGGAAAGAACGATAGCACAGGGAAAACAAGAGCTATTACCTGAATCCGAATATGCTCTCAAAGCATTCGACCCTGCCAAGAAAGAAGAAAGGTTATATGAGTATCTCAGAAGATGTCATCTTATTATAAAGAACCTTCCAGAGCCTAGGCCAATGTAGAAGATACGATGTACAAATTATTCAGTTAATGAAATGATTTCTGGACCATTGTTTAATAAATTTGTGAATGAATAATATGACTCCCGTAGGAACTCCCTCGCTAGGGTTATGTGAAAAATTGAATGCGCTATATGGACAGGTATCATAAATGCGCATTCAATCCAGTCATTCACAGTCAGACTATCGAACGATGCCATGATAAAATTGATGCGATTATCCTTTTACAAATTTCAACCTGGCTCTCAAATGCCACTGTATCCTTCGTCCAGACCAGGACTTTTAGTTTCTTTGCAAAATTCAAAGTTCATTTAAAATTTTCTTTTTTTTACTCCTTACAGGAAATCAATATTGCTTCAAACAAGGCAAGTCTGACCAAGCACACGGTTCAGCCCAAGCGAGTGTACTTAACAAGATCTCGGATAAAGAAGATAATGGAAGATCAGGAACAAGTACAAAACCTACAGGGGCAAGTTTCCAAATTGAAAGATCAGGTCTCAGAACTTATGAGACTAATGAGGGAAATGTCCCAGAATAAACCCACAGCAGAGCCTAGCCTACCACTACCTCCTCCACCTCCTACAACAAATGATCCTCACCAAGCTTCAACTTCTTTTACCTTTCAGTCTCCCATCCCGGACCCGACAATCACTGTCAATCCGGTTACCACAAATAATGACCTACCTTACTCTCATTACCCAACCGTTCCAAACACCGACCCATACCCTTCAAATATAATCCCTCCCATTCACTTCACCCCTCATCCCCCAACTGGGGGAGTATTCCATGCAGTGGGAGGGGAAAATAAGACAAAAGAAAGTGAGAAACTATCTGCTCTAGAGGAGAGATTGAGAGCAATTGAAGGGCTGAATATGTATGGTTCAGTCGACGTGGCATCGCTTAGATTGGTTCCCGATGTGGTGGTGCCTCCCAAGTTCAAGGTCCCTGATTTCGACAAGTACACAGGGAATTCAGATCCTCGCATTCACTTGGCCACCTATATCGCCAAGATGTCTGCTCTGACAGAGGACGATAGACTGCTGGTCCACTTCTTTCATGAGAGCCTCTCAGGGGCAGCTTTGAGGTGGTGTATTCAGTTGGACAGGAGCAAACTGCGCTCCTGGAAGGATTTAGCTGATGCCTTCTTAAAGCAGTACAAATTTAACTGCGATGTGGCCCCCACAAGAAGGGACCTCCAGAACCTGGTACAGAAAGACAGAGAAAGCTTCAAGGAATATGCCCAGAGATGGAGAGAAAAGGCGGCAGAAGTGCATCCCCCGGTGACCGACAATGAGCTATGCTCTCTGTTTATCGAAACTTTGAAGGCTCCCTACTTCAACTTGATGATTGGGAACACTTCCAACAGCTTCTCTGACATCATACAGGCCGGTGAAAGAATAGAGGCCAATCTAAGAATGGGACGGTTGCAGGAGTTGGCTGAGAACCCTGCGAAAAAGACTGCCAACTTTGGCAAGAAGAAGAGGGTAATGTGCATTCCGTCACCCGTCAAAACAATTATTCCCCATTCCCTCAAAACAATTATCGGCCATATCCTCCCCCTCATGGCCAAACAGTCGCCAACATCCCACCTCCTTTCCCAAATTACCCACACCCACGCCCACAATACCCTTCACCTACAAATTACCAACCAAGACCACCTCCTCCTCCTGCTCAACCAAGACCACCACAAAACAACCCAAGACCCCCAAGAAACCCTGATCCACCTCTTCCCCTCCCACTCAGTGAAATATACCGATACCTTGTCGGTATAAACCAAATCATACCAGTTCCCCTAGATCTAATTCAGCCTCCATACCCCAGGTGGTATGATACCACTGCCCGTTGTGAGTATCATGGAGGGGCATAAGGGCACTAAACCGATAACTGCGGGGCACTCAGGGGGAGAGTGCACGCTTTAATCAGAAACGGGTGGTTGAAGATTGAGGGAAATGGTTCCCTCCCCAATGTTACCTCAAACCCACTGCCTAACCATAATGCAGGCAGTGGTGTAAATATGATAGAGCCTGATAAAGGAGGATCAACGCTGGAAGTAGACAAGCTGGCTCCTTACTTCAAGGAAATTTTTGCTGTGGCAATGAGGGAAGGCTACCTCTGCCCTCAGGTAGTTGGATTGGAAGAGAGTACGGGGTGTCCTTATCATGGAGGGGCAGTTGATCACGAGCTGCAGGGCTGTGAGGGATTCATGCAAGAGGTTTGGAACTTGTTGTCTCTCAAGGTTCTGAGATGCCAGACAAGGTTGAAGAGGGAAGAAGGAGTGAACACAACTAGATACAGCCAGAATGCTTACACCCCCAAACCCAGAATCACTTTCTCACCTCTGGTAGCCTCACCACCAGTAACGGTTATCCGAGCCCCATCTCAGCTCCCTGTTACCAACACTCATGCCATACCTTGGAACTACAATTTCCAAGTCTTCACTCAAGGAGCGTCAAGCAGTACACCGGCTCCTAGCCTTGCTTCACCTCCGGCACCTCCTAAGCCATGTTTCACTCCTCATGCACACTTTCAGATGACTTATGCTGGACCTACCACCAGTGCTACTCCCCAGATCGATCCCCAACCTGTCACTGCCACAAAGCCCTCCTCCCTTGAGCAAGAGGTCGAGTTCATAACTCGAAGTGGGAGGTGTTACAGTAACGAAGAAAAAGAAAAGAGAAAAGGGAAAGTAAAAATGGGAGAGTCACTGAAGAACACCAAAGAGGAGGTTGAGAAGACAGAGGAAGCAGAGCCTGCTGAGCATAAAGAAGAGGAGGAACTACTGCTCCAAATAATGAAACAGAGCGAGTATGATGTGGTGGAGCAGTTGAGGAAAACACCTGCCCGAATTTACAAGTATCACGATCTTGAGTTCGGAAGTGCACCGACAAACCTTGCAGAGAATCCTGGATCAGGCCTTTGTAAACCCCGACATTACTCCGGGGCAGTTTGAGAAGATAGTGGGACAAATCCAGGCATCCAGTTTTGTTACTTTCTCGGAGGACGAGATAGACCCTGCGGGTTTAAGGCACACTAAGGCTCTACATGTAACAGTGAAGTGTAAGGGTTGTATAGTAGCCAAGGTACTTATTGATAACGGGTCAGCTCTCAATGTACTCCCTAGCGCTACCTTAGCTAGGTTGCCAGTTGACCAATCGGACATACGTCAAAGTGCTATGGTGGTAAGAGCCTTTGACGGTACCAGAAGAGAAGTGTTGGGAGATATTGACTTGCCGCTTCAGATTGGCGCATGCACTTTCAACGTCACATTCCAGGTGATGAACATTGAGCCTGCCTATACTATGCTGCTGGGGAGGCCTTGGATCCATTCTGCGAACGCCGTTCCCTCAACTCTGCACCAGAAAATAAAATACATCATGGATGGCAAAATCATCACAGTGAAAGGAGAGGAGGCCTTGCTAGTCACCAAGCCACAATCACTTCCTTATGTGGAGGCAGCTGAGGAGTCATTGGAAAGCTCCTTCCAAGCCCTCGAGTTACAAGAAACCATCTCAGGAAATGGAGGGGCTATGGCTATGGTAGCCAAAATAATGACAAGGAGTGGGTACGAAGAAGGCAAAGGCCTAGGCGCCACATTACAGGGAATCGTTGAACCCATACCAGCTATCCAGAAGGTAGGCCGCTGCGGTTTGGGTTATGAGGAAGATGCCCTTATGGATGGGCATTTCTGGATGAGGAAAATGCTCCGGGATCAAAGGTTCGATCGGAAAATGGGAAAGATGAAAGTAGTCCCGAGAATTACGGAGATCTTCACTAAACCGGTCATTCAGCATCCGGCAGATACAGAAGAATCACCCGATGATCCATCCATAGATGTCATCCAACTGGATTCCTTGTATGAGGCTCTGGTCTCTCCAATAGCTGAGGGGCAAGAACTGGACAACTGGACGGCAGAGGACATCCCTGTACTCAATTTCGAGTAAAGTACCTTTAGTTATCTACACTTGATCATTTTGTCCATGGTGACAAGTGTAATACTGTAAATGGACCTTTTTCTTATGGCATAAATATTAATGAATTAATAGCGCATTTTAAATCCAATTCTTTCCTTTTGAATTTCATCCTTATAATATGTTCCATTTTTATTCATTCAGGACCATTCATCAATTAACAGCTAATAATCCAATAGACTCAAAAATTCCTCTGGTTAATTTTGAAATCCCCATAACTGCCAGTACTTCAAGAGATTCTGAGGAAGACCTTACAGAAGAAAGCAATGAAAAGGATGAACCCTCCCTAGTGCCTTGTGGAGACAAAACGCACACCATAAATTTAGGCACAGAAGAAGTAAAAAGGGAACTTAAGGTAGTGGAGAGTGAAGAATTGGGAGATATGATCAGTCTGCTTAAAGAATTCCTCGACGTATTTTCCTGAAGTTATGATGATATGGTGGGTTTGGACCCTCAGATAGTGACACACAAAATTCCCCTAATTCCGGGACAGTCCCGGTAAAGCAAAAGTTAAGGAGAATGAATCCCGACACACTGCTCAAAGTTCGGGATGAAGTCAAGAAACAGTATGACGCTGGGTTCCTGGAAGTGGTCGAATACCCTCAATGGGTGGCTAACGTCGTCCCGATAATGAAGAAGGACGGGAGAGTCAGGGTGTGCATTGACTACAGGGATCTTAATAAAGCAAGCTTGAAAGATGATTTTCCTCTCCCTCACATTGATGTGTTGGTTGACAATGCTGCGGGATTAGGCAGGTGTTCATGTATTGATGGGGCATCAGGGTACAATCAGATCCCGATGGACGAGGAAGACAAGGATAAGACTGCTTTCATCACTCAATGGAGAGTGTTTTGCTATCGGGTCATGCCTTTCGGGTTGAAGAATGCTGGTGCTACCTACCAGCGCGCAATGGTCACATTATTCCACGATATGATGCATAAAGAGGTGGAAGTGTATGTAAATGATATGATCATTAAATCCAGAGGAAAAGAAAGCCACGTACGGGTGATGAGGAGGGTATTCGAGAGACTGAGAAGATATCAGCTGAAACTGAACCCTGCTAAATGCATATTCGGAGCTAGATCTGGGAAATTGTTGGGATTCATAGTAAGTGAGAAGGGAATAGAAGTAGACCCAGACAAGGTTCGAGCTATTCAAGAAATGCCATCCCTAAAAACAGAAAGGGAGGTGCGTAGTTTCCTGGGAAAATTGAACTACATATCGAGATTTATTTCTAATCTCACTGCCAAAGCTGAGCCTATTTTCAGACTACTCCGGAAGAATAATTCCACCCAGTGGGATTCAGTTTGCCAGGAGGCTTTTGAGAAAATTAAGCAATACTTGACCAGCCCACCAGTATTGGTTCCACCCGTGGCAAGAAGGCCTCTTATCCTGTATATGGCGTTCCAAATGAACTCGATGGGGTGCGTTTTGGGACAACATGATGATACCGGCCGAAAGGAAAGGGCTATTTATTACTTGAGTAAGAAGTTCAATGATTGTGAGTCAAGATACTCTTTCTTAGAAAAGACTTGCTGCGTATTAGCCTGGACAGCAAATCGCCTTAAGCACTACATGCTGAATCATAAGACATGGCTCATCTCCAGGATGGATCCTATCAAATATGTATTCGAAAGCCCATTCATGCCAGGTAGGATAGCCAAGTGGCAGGTCATACTCTCCCAATATGACATAGTCTATATGACCCAGAAGGCAGTAAAAGGTAGCGTGATCGCTGACATCCTAGCAGAAAATCCTATCCAGGATTATGAAGCTCTGGATTTTGAGTTCCCTGATGAGCATATTAATGAAGTAGACTGCGAGGAAGAAGGGCCAGCCGATGTATGGGAAATGTATTTCGACGGAGCTGTCAATTTGTCCGGTAATGGGATTGGAGCTATATTGATATCCCCAGATGGAAAGCACTTCCCGATAGCCATTAAGTTGAGATTTGACTGCACCAACAACGTCGCAGAATATGAAGCTTGTGTGAGGGGTCTACAGGCTGCAATCAAAATGAAAATTAGGAAGTTGGAGGTATATGGAGACTCAGCCCTGATTATATACCAAGTCAAGGGAGAATGGCAAACCAAGGATCCCAAGCTAATCCCATATCAGAAGTACTTACTGGAGCTGATTAAGAAATTCGAAGAGATCTCTTTCACTCACCTTAGTAGAGACAAGAATCAATTTGCTGATGCTTTAGCTACTCTAGCCGTTATGGCTCAAATCGAAGAAGGGCAGATGGCTCAGATATTGAAGATTAAGGCAAGGAATGAGCCAGCTTATTGCTTCATGATTGAGGAAGAACCAGACGGTAAACCTTGGTATCATGACATCTTGGTCTACATCAGAACCAGAGAATTCCCTTTGGGGGCAAGCAAAAATGAAAAGAAGATGATTCGGAGATTAGCATTGGGATACTTCCCCAGTGGAGAAACCCTATACAAGAGGAGCTCCAACAGCGAATTATTGAGATGTGTGGATGCAAAGGAGGCGAAGAAAATCCTTTTTGAGACTCATGAGGGAAATTGTGCGACCCATGCCAATGGGCACATGATGGCTAAGCAAATCATGCGACGTGGGTATTTTTGGACCACAATGGAAAAGGATTGCGTCGAGTATTTCTGAAAATTCCATAAGTGTCAAATCTATGCCGATCCGATTAATGTGCCACCTCACAAGTTGTTCAATCTCGTCTCACCATGGCCTTTCGCAATGTGGGGCATCGATGTGATTGGTCCCATCAATCCCAAGGCATCCAATGGGCACAGATTCATCCTTGTAGCCATCGACTATTTCTCCAAGTGGGTCGAGGCGACATCCTATGTGCACATCACACATAATACGTTTCTCAAATTCTTCAGAAACAATATTATCTGTCGGCATGGCCTCCCTAATGAAATCGTCACTGACAATGCCAAGAATCTGAATGGTCCAAAGATTCAAAAATTGTGTGATCAATACAAAATCCGACACCTCAATTCCTCCCCATACCGTCCCCAGATGAATGGAGCGGTGGAAGCTGCAAACAAAAACCTCAAGAGGATAATCCGGAAAATGACGGTCACATATAGGGATTGGCATGATATGCTTCCTTACGCTCTCCACGCATACCAGACTTCTGTAAGGACCTCAACCGGGGCAACTCCATACTCACTGGTTTACGGCATGGAAGCAGTATTGCCTATTGAAGTTGAAATTCCTTCCCTAAGGATTCTGAAGGAGTCAGGAATTTATGAGTCAGAATGGATCCAGTCAAGGTTGGATCAGTTAAACTTGCTTGATGAGAAAAGGTTAGCAGCAGCATGTCATGGGCAGTTATATCAGATGAGGATGGCTAGAGCATTTGACAAAAATGTTCGCCCGCGCGAATTCCAACCCGGGGACTTAGTTCTGAAGAAAGTACTGCTGAATCAAAATGATCCCCGGGGCAAATGGTCACCAACCTACGAGGGACCCTATGTGGTTAAAAAGGCATTTTCTGGAGGAGCCTTGATCTTGACCCACATGGACGGTGAAGAGTTTTCGAGACCTGTGAATGCTGACACCGTCAGAAAATATTATGCCTAAAAAAAAAAAAAAAGGGGGTAGGAGTGAAAACCCAAAAGGGCGCTCCTAGCAAAATGTGTGAAAGAAGGCGAAAACCCCGAAGGGGCGCTTTCTGTAAAACGAGTGAAGGATGAAAACCCTAAAGGGCACCTTGGAAAAGTAAGTTAGCAAAAAAAAAAATCTAGGGGTAAAAATCCGAAAGGGCATCCCGAGAACAAAAAGGGAGAAATAAGGAATGGGGGGCATGAAATCAGGATGAAGAGGAAACTGTCACGGCATGAGGCTTCAGAGAACTTGAAATAATGGCAATTAAGGGATTTCAAGATCAACCGCAAGGAATATGTGAGATCTATCCTTGTACCCTTCTTCTTTGAAACTTCTTCTTTGTTTTTATTAAAACCGTAATAAAATCACACTTCATTCCCCATGTTTCTATCTTTCCCTTATATTTATCTTTCTGCAATCTCGTTATTTAATACGCTATTTAAATTAGTTAAAATTTTTGCCATAAGATTAAAATTTGACAATTGATAACCTCACGTACTTTACTATGAGATTTGCAGGGAATGTAAAAAAAAAAAAAAAAACTAGAGGTGAAAACCTGGAAAGGCGCTTCTGGTCATATAGACGAAGGGGAAGTAAAAACCCGCGAGGGTGCTTTTCGGGAGAAAATCTGAAAAATTCGAATGGGGCATTCGAAAGAAATGGAGGTCATGGGTCAAGTCTTGCAACTCGTCCTCCATTAATCTTTGGCCTTCGGGTTTCTGTTAAGTACACTTCATTGGGGAAGAACTGCTCGTGTCCGGATTAGGCTTGCTTTGTAAGTGCAATTTGAATTTCCTGTCATCAACCTATGGTTCCTTGATCTAAGTTGATTTTAATTTTCCTGCAATTTACATTTCCTGTTATCAACCTCTGGTTCCTTGATCTAAGTTGATTTTAATTTCCTGCAATTTAAATTTCCTGTTATCAACCTCTGGTTCCTTGATCTAAGTTGATTTTAATTTCCTGCAATTTACATTTCCTGCTATCAACCTCTGGTTCCTTGATCTAAGTTGATTTTAATTTCCTACAATTTACATTTCCTGCTATCAACCTCTGGTTTCTTGATCTAAGTTGATTTTAATTTTCCTCCAATTTACATTTCCTGTTATCAACCTCTGGTTCCTTGATCTAAGTTGATTTTAATTTCCTGCAATTTAAATTTCCTGCTATCAACCTCTGGTTCCTTGATCTAAGTTGATTTTAATTTTCTGCAATTTACATTTCCTGTTATCAACCTCTGGTTCCTTGATCTAAGTTGATTTTAATTTTCCTGCAATTTACATTTCATGTCATCAACCTCTGGTTCCTTGATCTAAGTTGATTTTCATTTCCTGCAATTTACAATTCCCGTTATCGACCTCTGGTTCCTTGATCCGAGTTGATTTTAATTTTCTAGTCTTTTAACTTCTGTTGCCTATCTCTAGGTCACTGATTTAGGTATGCTTTAGTTCCCTAACTTCGAGCACTTAATCGTCCAAAATATGGGTTTGAATCTTTACATAATTCTTACACGGTAAAATTCTTTTCCCTTTGATAAAAATTATGTAAAGAGGGGCAGCTGTCGACACCATATTTTGGCCGATCCCCAGAATCAACAAACTTCGAAATCGATCCCTAGCACTAAGTCTCTCCTTGCCATCTAATCACAGTTCCGATCTCTCTTCACAGAGAGTTGAGTCAATGCTAAGCTCTCGTATCCGTTAAGGCCTTACCGGTCTCTCAAATCATTCATCGATCTCTCAAGCCAATTGTCGAATATCCTGACCAGTTAACTATATTCCCGATCTCTCTTGTTAGACAAATTGAACTAACACTAGAACCTTGCCGCCAATATTTATGATCGACCCCTCTCTTAAAAGTTTAGGAATAATCAAGCTAAGGTTCTAATCCGGTTTAATGAAGACCCCGTTCTTAGATGCTCAAGCCAAAATTTTCAATTAAGTTCCGTTTAGCAATCTCATGCATGTTGTATTTTTCGATCTCTCACACTTAGGATAATAATAGTTTTCAGTTGTTTCAATATACTCAGACAATCAAGTGTTTAGAAATTTTCCGATCACAACCATTCATCAAACAAAAAGGCGTTCTATTTCATTTCATTGCAAAATTTGTACAAGTTATTCGGCTGGGGGATCACCCCCAGCCTGATCTACATTTCGCTCATCCTCTCCTTCCTCTTCACTATCCTTACCCTCACCCCCGGGAGCCAGGTCGACCATCCAAGAGAAGTCCTCTTCTGGGTAACGCTTCTGGAGTTCGGCCAAGAGGTCCTTGTGAGCATTCACATAGGCACCAGCTATCCCTGTCACCATTTCTTCGTCTTTCGCCTTAAGCTCCTCGATCAGTTGAGCGACCTGAGAAGCTTTATTGGGCCGGAGCGCCTGGACTTCCCCGAGAGCATGATCCCTTTCAGTCAGAACATGATTCTGTTCGGCCAGCCTGTCTTCATAGAACTTCGCCCGCCCCTCAACTTGAGATATGTAATCCTGAGCAGATGCGAGTTGGGATCGGAGGGAAGTCACTTCCTGACTCTTCTTCTCGATTTCCTTGCCCAGGCGATGAGCCTTTTCCCGAACTATGGTCTGGTTCACCAGACACTCCACGTTCAGGCTCATGGATCGAGTCAAGATATTGTCAAGGCTGTCCGGGTATAGCCTATCCCGATCCTCCCAAAGGCAGATGGAAGACCCCAAGACTTTGGCAAAACCGGGGTTCTCCCGAACAGTCCGGTTGTTCTTCAGGGACTCGATCAACGTTTGAGCGCCACGAGAAGAGGCTCTCATAGAAGATTGAGAAGGACCCCTTTCTGTGCTTGGAGCAACTGGAGGAGGTGGGGCCGGCTCTTCCTGTTGAGGAGGAGATCGGACGCTTGGTGATCGGCGGCCAGAAGGTCGGGGACGGGCCTCCTTGCGTCTCCCCGGTTCATGGCGGGAGTTGAAGCATTTCGACGCTTCATCTCCTTTACTTTCCGGAGATCTCTCTTTCTTTCTTCGCTTCCTAGAACCCTCATCACCCGCCATACCTGCACAAAGAAGAGGTCAGTGAGATCGCTAAGGTCCTGAGATCTGAGATGTAGAAAATACCAGTGCCAAGGTCAGAGAGCGGAAGTTCGCGATCTTGGCCGGTGAGTAGCTGTATGGTCCAATGGTGCAGCTCGGCGATCACCGCATCTAAATAGGAATACTTTTGAGTGGCAGCCTGATTCTTCAGATCCATCACTATTAAGCTTTCCTCCTGGTTCAGGGTAATGCGCTTCGGAAGCAAGGGCCCCTGGTGCCACCAGCTACGGGGGAAGTCCTCAAAGCAGGTCGGATTTTTGCTCCTCGAGAATAAAGCGGTTCTTCCAATTTTTAAGGGAGGAGGCAGATCGGTGAAGAGCCCGCAATGAGGCTTCCTCGAAGAACGGTGCTCGTCGTCCTTTGGCGAGTTAGCTGCTTGATTCGGCGAACACCTTAGCGGTAGGTCTGATTCCCTTAGCTCGGCATAGGCCTCGGAAGGCTACTAAGATTCTCCACGAGTTAGGGTGAACTTGAGCAATGCACACTCGGTGAAGTTTTAGGACCTCCTTGAAGAAGTCACCCAGAGGGAACCGAAGACCGGCCTTTAACTGTTCCTCGTATACCATAACCAAGTCATTCTCTTCAAAGAAGTGATCGGCTCGGTGATCGCCGTGACACCGGATAAGTTCGTACGAATCAGGACGAATATTGTACTCCAGGCTGAACGATTCCAGATCGGACTCTTGCAAGATCGATGGCAGCTCGTCCATAGGGAGATTCTCCCTCCCCGAAGGAGGTGCATGCCTTGATGGTGCGATCCGCCCCCGAGCTGGAACGGAGACCCTAAGAGGTTCTGGTTGTGCGCTCGGCCCGACCACCTCTTCTTCATCAGACGACATGAAACATGGACGGAAGGTGGGCTTGCCACTCTCTGACCTTCGGCGCCGCTCATTTTTAAGGAAAACAAAGAACTTAAAGCTAAAAGAAGGATTAAAACCCTTACCGGAGCTTGAACGGAGTCGGAAGAGCTTGAAAAATCGGGAGAGTTTTGGAATTGCTTGCGAGAGACAGAAAATGGCATAAAGTAAGAAACTGGCTAACCCCTACCCCTATTTATACTCGTTCGAGCATTTAATGCTCACGATGTCCCAGGCAATGCATCGGTTAACGGGATTCGCCAGTTGTTCTGACACGTATCTCAAATTCCATAAAGAGAACGGCTAATTAGAGATCGGCATATTAAGATAAATGTTTCGAATTGCGGATCAGTTAAGGGTTGTTCGATTGGGAACGGATCGGATAAACACATCGAGATCAGAAAATAATCAATGCAATAATAATAAGATGATAATTGACTTTTATCTCCAAGAGATCGGATTACATCATTTGGGCGATCTCTAGGGATCGGAATAATAGAGATCGGAAGATGGGAGATCAGCATGAGAGATCGGAATAGGAGCGTGAGAGGGATCGGAAGGCAAAAAGAATAAGACAAATCCCAAATAACCGTAGTCGAATCGGAGCCGAGGTAGTTAAAGCGTGGCGAGCGAGATCTCCACCGCGCCTAAGAATCGCCACTTAATCTTGACAGTGCGAGGTATGTCATGACAGCCCTGTATATCCCAATCTCCACCGTTGATCTCACTTGTAAGGACGAACCCGGAGCCCTTGGATCAAGAGAAGAGACGACAAGACCAGCGCCTTTCATTCTTAGCCCTCGGATTGCTCCGGACAAAAGGATTTGAGACCGTCAGATTGAAAGGAGAAAAGGACAAACATTCTGAAGAATAATCTCAGCCGTTCATTTTTGTTCTCTTTAATTCTCGAGCATCCGATCATGTCCTTCAAAATCCAGACCCTCCATCTCCCTCAAAATAAATCCTGACCCTTCATGGGGAGCACCCAATTCCTATAAATACACCGCTTTTTCAAGGGGCGGGCAAAAAGAAAGGTAGTCATTATAGCGGAAGAACTCTGAAACTTGATTCAGTTTGTTACTCTGCTACTTTGAAGTTTTGATTAGAAAGACTTTTGAAACCAGTTTTCTGAAGTGTTTTCTTGAAAAGGATTCTGAATACCGAAATTCTACATTTTCAGTTTGTTCATTATCTGGTCACACTCTCACTTTCAGCCCTTTATTATCTCTGTCTTCATTCCCATTATCCAAGCTCAATTTCATTTCACTCAGTTTTTATCTTGATCTGATTGCCTTTTAGCTAAGCATCCTTCAGTTCACAACAAACATCAGCCCTCAAGCTAATCAGTCTGCTGTCTTATTGCTATTTGTCACCCCGTAGTTATTTCAATAGATTTGGCTTCTTACAGGTAAGAGCTCGTATTGCCGTTTTGTTAAGCGTTTACGTTTACTTTTCGCATTTTCTTTGTTCTTTTTATGCATGTGATTTTCTCCAAGTTCATTTGGAGCCAAAGAACTTTAAAGAATGTTACTCTTGAGTTTACTTCTTTAGTGATCAGTCCGTCATTTTATTAACCTTCGTCATTTCTGAATGCAAATTTTCTAAGTTCCTAGTAGCGTGTAAGTGGTTGGGGAAAACGTAGGTAGCTGCAACTTAAGGGTCTCTTTTAAGAGAGAGAGCCTGAATAACACGTCAGGAAAATAGCCACAATATTGGGTGGCGTGGCGGCAATTCGGCAAGATGCCATAAAGTGGAATAAAACCAAAGTAAACGAAACAGAATAGGTCGGACATTAATAGGTACTGGTAAAGTGACCTTAGGGGAGGTCAGCAAAATTTAGTCCAGCTTTTCTTATTTAGTCACAAAATATCAACTAGTTAAAAGAAGCCTTATCCCCAGCACCTTAGAACGCCAGAATCCTTAGCTTTAGGACCTTATGACATGTAGCTGAAATTAAAATTCGGGAGATCGAAAAGATCCCATTTAGGTTCCTGTTAATTTAAAAGAGATCGGAGGAGAGTTCTTATCCGGTCTCAACTCAAAATTTTAAATAAATACTTAATAGAGATCGGAGGAGAGTTCTTATCCGGTCTCAAATCAAAATTTTAATAAATATTTAATAGAGATCGGAAGAGAGTTCTTATCCGGTCTCAACTCAAAATTTTAATAAGCATTAAATAGAGATCGGAGGAGAGTTCTTATCCGGTCTCAACTCAAAATTTTTAATGATTTAATAGAGATCGGAAGAGAGTTCTTATCCGGTCTCAACTCAAAATTTTAATAAGCATTAAATAGAGATCGGAGGAGAGTTCTTATCCGGTCTCAACTCAAAATTTTTAATGATTTAATAGAGATCGGAGGAGAGTTCTTATCCGATCTCAACTCAAAATTTTAATATATATTAAAGAGTTCGGAGAAGAGTTCTTATACAATTCTTAAATTAAATTTTAATAAAATAGTTCTTTTAGATAAGATTAACATGCAACAGTAACTCACTAAGGTTGTCTCATTTACTTATGTATCTGGGTGATCCAAATTTAGTGAAAAATCAAATGCTCCTTTAGTCAAAAGGATCAACATATCCATTCAAGCCCTCCTAACTAATGCAAAATTAAATCTACTTACCCTTATTAAGGGACGAGGTGGGGTGCCTAACACCTTCCCCACCCGTTTACGGACCCCGAACCTAGAATCTCTGGCTTGAAGTGGTTTCATTTCAATTTATTTTCACAAATGGTTTTCTTTAGTTTCCCTTAAAACTAAGGTGGCGACTCCTCACTCTTTCCCACTTTGGTGAGGGTTCGTTCAGGCGACCACAAAATCCCTTGCGACATCTTCAAAATGGATTGATGCTATGAAATCCGAGATTGATTGCATGTATAAGAATCAAGTTTGGGATCTTGTTGAGCCATCTGAAGGTATTGTACCTATAGGGAACAAATGGGTTTTCAAGAAGAAAATTAGTTCTGATAGAAAGGTAGAGACCTATAAGGCAAGGCTAGTAGTGAAAGAGTTTTGCCAAAGGCAAGGAATCGACTATGAGGACACTTTCTCGCCTAGTGCCATGCTTAAATCAATTAGGATTCTATTAGCAATAGCTGCATACTATGATTATGAGATTTGGCAGATGGATGTCAAAACAGCTTTTCTCAATGGATACATTGAAGAAAATATTTTCATGGAACAACCTAGGGGTTTTGAATCCCAAGATGGTTCCAAGCTATGCAAGCTAAAGCGATCCATTTATGGGTTGAAACAAGCTTCAAGGAGTTGGAACATCCGTTTTGATGAAGCCATTAAATCATTTGGTTTTATAAAAAATGAGGATGAGCCATGTGTATATAAGAAGGTTAGTGACAGTGCTATCACTTTCCTTGTCTTATATATAGATGACATACTGTTGATGGATAATGACTTAGGTATGTTAACAATTGTAAAGGTATGGTTGTCAAATACATTCTCCATGAAAAACTTAGGGGAGGCAATCTATATTCTTGGGATTCGCATCTATAGAGATAGAGCGAAAAGAATAATTGGTTTATCCCAAAGTCTATACTTGGAAAAGGTGTTAAAAAGGTTTAACATGCTTGATTCCAAGAGAGGATTGTTACCAGTGAGACATGGTATCCATCTTTCTAAAGAGATGTCTCCAAAGACACCTGAAGAAAGAGATAAAATGGCCAGGATTCCATATGCTTTGGCTATTGGAAGTTTAATGTATACAATATTGTGTACTAGGCCGGATATCGCATATGCTGTTAGTTTGACTAGCAGGTATCAATCCAATCCAGGTTTGG